>NW_008338996.1:7111253-7117176 GCF_000622305.1 Nannospalax galili | reverse complement strand
CGGGCGGTGCCTGGGAAGCGGTGCGCGTTCCCCGGCGGCGGCAGCAGCGGGAGGCGAGGGGCGCGGAGGAGCCGAGCCCGCCGAGCCGGGCGCTCTATTTCAGCGGGCGAGGTGAGCAGCTGCGCCTCCGGGCCGACCTGGAGCTGCCTCGGGACGCGTTCACCCTGCAAGTGTGGCTGCGAGCGGAGGGGGGCCAGAGGTCTCCGGCGGTGATCACAGGTAGGCGACGGGTTCCCAGGCGGCCACCGCAGGTGTCCCCGCGATTCCTCGGGGGGCTCGCGGGTGTCCGGGCTTCGGGTGGTGGGTGGGTCAGCGGGAGCAGTCCAGAAGCGGCGCGGGGGCAGCCCCAGAAAGCTGCGAGCCTTACTTTGCCCCATCTGCGGAATGGGCGCGCTGGGAAGGCAATGCTGCCTGGCTCCTGGGGAACTGCATCCGGAGCTTTCCGGCAGCGGGAGACGGTGGACCTGGGGATGGCTGGTCCCCCGGGGGAACCCAG
Organism: Nannospalax galili; assembly: GCF_000622305.1. Classification (NCBI taxonomy): domain Eukaryota; kingdom Metazoa; phylum Chordata; class Mammalia; order Rodentia; family Spalacidae; genus Nannospalax; species Nannospalax galili. The sequence continues at coordinate 7,116,680 of NW_008338996.1, read as the reverse complement.
AACACATACGCTGTGCTCTGTACTAGCAGACATCCTCTGTCTGGGTTTGGGAGGGCAGGGAACATGACCCAGTTGGGTTGCATGTGAAAGAAGGTTAGGGAACCGTTAATTTGCTTTGACTTTTTGGTGGAGGTAATTCTTCACGTGGCCTGGTTACCCTGAAAGTCGGCAGAGACAAGGTTGTGGTGCTTGCCAGACTTAGAAGTCCTAGAAGTACCCCCAAAGTTGTTGTCCGCCTGCAGTCTGCCTCTGGGACCCACCCCCACGACAGCCACCCACAGTGCCATCCCGTGCCCTTTAAAACCGGTGGCCTGTCTTTCCTGGCTGGGGCGAGACCTTCTCCGCGTACACCGCCAGCCTCCCCCGACTCGGCTGCGAAATGGGGCGCTTTTTTTTTTTTTCATTTGGGACTTTTATGAGCCCGTAATGAATTTAAGTTCTCTCTCCCACCCTCCCTCTCTCTCCCCTTCGCTGTTCCACAGCAAAGCCCGTAGTGAAACCGGACACTTTGTGAGGGTTGCAAACCTTAGAAATACCTCAACGTCCATTTTCCCCTCTAAATGAATTTGTAGAAATGCCTTACTAAAACGAAGGGGTGACGAAGGGGGCGGCGCTGGAGGACAGCGGGAAAGTTTTGCCTCTTCTGTCTGGGAGATTCCCTCCTGCATAAACAATCTTGCCCTGTCTTGGGATGTCTTAAAGCTGGAGTAGGGGTTCCCCCTTAGCTACGGCCAGGAAACGCGCAGGCGTTTGCGATCCCACCCCCTACACACGCCTTCTTAGAAGGGAAAGCTCCGGGCTTTGCGCGCACTCTATTTTTCCCTGGTTTCACCCTCTTTAACATTGCGTTCTGTTTACACCAAGCCCATTTCAGGGGACCCAAACTCTGTTGTCTTGCCAATCAAATGTGTCCTCAAAGCCCCCACCCAGGGAAAGCGAGAAGGACTCTCCCAAACACACACACACACACACACACACACACACACACACACACACACCTGACGTCATCGCAAGCACCCCACCCCCACCCCCGCCTCCTGGAAAGGAGGGGGAAACGGAGCTCATTCACTTAGCTCCCAGCTCTAGTGAGCCAGAGGAGGGTACGATGAGGAACCAGAGAGACCAGGTTCAAGAAAATCACCAACGCAGTGACAGCTGAGGACTGTAGTGTGCACGCTTCTCTCAAAACACATGAAAGCGGTTTGAGGGTTGGAACTGGTCAAGAATTGAGGAGGTGTGGATTTTCCTAGTCCTTACCTGATGTGCTAGTGAATTGGAAGCCCCCCCCCCAAGATGAGAGCTGAGGATTGCAGTCAGTGGGTGCATTTCACACACTCACACACGCACACCCACGCACACACACAGTCATCACGGGGTTCCACGGGAGACTGCTTTATAAGTGTAACTCAGACGATGATTTCTTCCCGTTCCCTTGCACACATACTCACTCCTACACAATGTAGAAGTAAAATACTTCAATTGGATCAGGGATGTTAGGTTATTATTGCTCGTATAAAATGCCTGGTTCGTTTTATGCGTGGAAATAACATTCCTCACAAAATGGAGAAGAAAAAAAACAGTAAAAATAAATAATAAATAGATAATAAATAAATAAATAAATAAATAAATAAATAAATAAATAAATAAATGCACCGTTGCTGAGTAGTCCCAGACAGCCAGGAGCTTTTCTCCGGAGAATTCTGGTGGATTTTTTTTTCCCCTCCCCTAGTTGAGTTCCAGCCAGATTTGGCGGTGTGTAAACACCTGGCATTTAGCCAGAAAAGACTTATTCTGCAGTGTCCTCCACACCGCACACACTGAGGAACTGAAAGGAACCTGCTTCTCCTTGAATTAAAAAGCAAACAAACAAAGGGGATTTTTTTTTTTTTAAGAAGTACTTTTTCAGCTCCCTGCTCCGTGGTTAAGTTCAGGCTGGAAGGGCAGGACCAGAGCGGGTGCCAGAGCGCATCCTCCGGCCTGCTGCTGAGACCTCAGGTGCCATTTGGCTGCCTGACCTCTGCTGGCTTTTCTCTGGCTGGGCGTCACCACTTTCACAGGAATCCCTGGTCACCTATCTCCAGAGCAGTCATCGCTCAGCAGGGACTGCAACTCTGCTATTTCGGGCCCAGGGCCGCTGCCTCGCAGTCTCGCCATCCTGCCTTACATCACGCTGCTGCACGATTCGACTGGGTTTCGTAAAGGGCTAATTTTACGGAGCTGTTAACCAGGTCTGTCATCTAGCAGAGGCAGGCCCTTGTGCTCCCAGATCTTGCCTGCCTGGGATCTATTTCTGCCCTGGTTCAAACTTCATAAACACCAGAAGAAGCAGGGTGAGGGAGCAAGGGAAGTAGAGTGCTTGTGAAGCTCAGAAAGCAGGTCTATTATTCTTCTGAAAGTGAAGGTGAATATATATATAATCTGTAGCTTGTACAGGAAAAAACTAAACCTAGGGTTACAAGGTGCCAGGGTGCTGGATTCACCTGGTACCCTACCAAGGATGAATACTTAAGAACTGCAGACTCCTTTAAGGCTACTATGAGCAGGGCCCTCAGAGGTTGCCCATCACTTGTCCTTCAGGCCATTAGGGACAGTGTGATAGATGGCTAAACTCAGTGGCAGGAAGCAGGACTTAACTCTTGACATCCCCACTTTGGCCTCACTCCCTACCTGATAGAGGTAACGTCTCATAAACACTGTCACGCTTTACCCCACACAGACTGACTACCCAGGCCCTGCCTTTTGGTGGGGGGAAGTGAGGGGGTCTGACACATCTCTTTGTTTTTGTACCATGCCTGGCCAGATCCAGACCCCTGCTGCCCATCCCCAGCCATACCTTACCACCCTTCAGTCTGAAAGAAAAAGAAAACAATAGATTCAATTTGTTTCATGAAGCAGAGGCCCTGAGCAGTAGTTAATCTTGTTAAAGTTTCTCCTGACCTGTTGGATAAGTGAAATGTGGACCCCACAAGGACTGCCCTCCTCTTACCGCATCCCCCTGCTCTTGGTGATTCTGAATTCCAGCTCAGGAGGAGAAGGGGCTTAACCTGAATCCCACCCAGCACATCTGCTGACAGACGCTTTTCCTTTTGTTCTAAATGTTGGCATGGACTAAGTTTGATGGTTGCTCTTAAATCTTCACTGTCTCCCTTCCCTCATTCATTCCCTACTTCTCACTCAACCCCTCAAAGAGGCATAGTGGGGAGACATTCACATAGGAACATAGCTCTCTCCTTTACAAGCTTCTGCCCTGAAGTATAGACTATCGCCATGGTTAGAACTCAGTTTCAGTATCCAGGTTACCTCTGTCCTTGTCTAGCTTGGTGACCTTGGGTAAGCTAGCCAGCCCAGCTTCCACAGTCACAAAGTAGAGACTGTGTGAGCACCTGTGTCATGGGGTTCTGGAAATGCTAAATTAACTGCTGGGTGAAGGTGCTTAGAACTGGCCTTGCTATGTAGTGGGTGCTCAGCAAATTTTTCTCTTATTATTAGACATGATTTTCCAAAGGTCTCGGGCTTTCTGGGCTGAGGACACAATGCAGGAAGAAAGCCTGATTTCCTAGGCAGTGTAGCACGTGTTCGCATGTACACCTTTCATTCCCCCAATGACCTTGGGAAGTGGTTGTTATCCCTGCTTCACCAAAGGTAGTCTGTGTGTCAGAGGGTTGAAAAGTTGTGGTCCAAAGTCTCACATTTCCTCAGGTAGACAGATCCCACATGGGCACTTGAGTCCCAGTGGCATGTTTCCTCTACTGCCAGGTCTTTTAGGGGGAAGAGAAGTGATGTTCCTTCCCATCCTTAATCTGGCTGCAGAGTATTTCCATTCCCTTCGACATCCCTGTATCCACCCATGTATTTCCAGATCAGAGGTGGAGAGGTGAAGAAGTCTCCCCTGCAGATCAGCTTTGACCAAGCATCTCTGTTTTTCTCTTTATATCAAATAATCAGACCAGGGTAGAATTTCTAGCACCCGGTGTTTGCTATGTGATCCTTGTTAGTTCTTGTGTCTCTCAGTCTCCTCCCTTGAGAAATGGGCACAGTGATTTCAGGACAGCTCAATGACATAAGCTTGCAGAAAGTACTCTAACAGTGCCAGGACCTATTCAGGACTCATTCAAGGGGAGCTGCATCTAGTAAGCAGACACATTTCCCTTGTCCATGCTCTTGGCTTGGTCATCTGGGAGGGAGGCCTGTTTATGTATCTTTAAAACATCATTTCTTGGATTTCCAGGAATATCTGGACTGAGCAGTGTTCTTTGGAAATCATCAGACTTCAAATCTCTTCTTTTACTTTGTTTGTTCCTCTGACCTGTGGGGTGACTTCTTGCTCTAAGAACCAAATGAAACCCAGATCTGCTGAGACTTGTCAGTAGGAGCACCAGTTGGTATGGAGAGGAAGCACAGGGTCCCAGGAACAGAAGGTGATCACAGATTGACTGTCATATGTCACATGCTCTCTCTGTTGGGTATTCTCCATCTCCCACTTTCCTCTATGCTCTGTTTAAAGGACAGTTAGCAGCGATAGAGGTCATTAAAACTCAGGAGCACCTTTGACCTCCTCTGCACAAAGAAAAGTAATCTAGAAACTCAAGGTATAAAACACTCAGGGGTACAGGGCAGGGATGGTTAGCCCAAGCCTAGACTTGGCAGCCAATTGGATCAAGCAATGTAAAATGAGAAAATTGAGGACCAAGGTCATACAGAAGAATACTGCACTCACAGCCCTCCACTTCTTAGGGGGACCTGGGAGATTTATGATCCATTAGCTGCCACTCCTGAGTGCATATGGAATCACCAGCTTTGAAAGCATCCTTTAGGCAGGGCATAGTGGAACATACCTGTTATTCTAGTACTGGAGAAGCAGAGCTAGGATCACCACAAGTTTGAGACTGTACTTATCTACATGGCAAGTTTCAGATCAGCCAGAGCTATAAAGTAAGACCCAATCAGTCAATCAATCAATAACAAAAACAAACAAACAAACAAACAACAATCAATTATCCTTTTGGCTAGGCTACATCCCAGGGATCCTCCTGTATTGGGCCTGTTGCTGCCCTATGCACAGGTGTTTCTTGAACCTTCTTGGGTAATGCTGAAGGACCACCAGTGGTCCTGAAAATCTCAGATCCAGGCCCCTTGCTCTGCTGGTACAATGAAGCAAAAAGAAAGACTGGAGAGGTGGCTCAGTGGTTAAGAGCACTGGCTTCTCTTGCAGAGGACCCGGGTTCGAATCCCAGTACCCACATAGCAGTGAACAACTATTTGGTTTTTTGGGTTTGTTTTTTTTTTTTTTAATTTTATGTGTATGAATGTATTGCTTGCATGTAGGTAGGTGCACCCATGTGCAATGCCCACAGAGGTCAGAAAAGGGCATCAGATCTCCTGGAACTGAAGTTACAGATGGTTGTTAGCCACCATGTGAATGCCGGT
>NW_008338996.1:7102588-7107720 GCF_000622305.1 Nannospalax galili | reverse complement strand
GTCTTTTTGAGACAGGGTCTCCCTGTAGCTCCAGCTGTCCTGGAACTCACTATGTAGACCAGGCTGGCCTTGAACTCACAGAGTTCAACGCCTCTGCCTCCTGAGTGCTGGGATTAAAGGCGTGTGTCACCACGCCCGGTGCTAACAACTATTTGTAACTCCAGTTCTGGGGGATCCGATGCCCTCTTCTGGCCTCCTCGGGCACTACACAACACAGGTGCATTTACACACAAGCAGGCTCAAACACATCAAATAAAAATAAATTTTTAAAGTTTTTAAGAAATGAACCAGCAAGGGGAAACAGCACTCTCTATTTCTTAAGCTGTCCCAGGTTAATGTTGCCACACATAGGGACACATAACTGTGTCTCCTGCTTGTTCCCAACCTTTGGTGCCTTGGGCCTTGACAGTACATTTTTTTCCAGGGCCCTTCCTGTTCTCGGAACTCTCTCTTCTTGGTGCCTCTTCTAATGTGGGAACAAGCCCTGATGGAGTCGCATTGAGTTTAGTTTCACGCACCAGATTTAAAATGAACTGGTCAGTATTGGGAGAGAGCCTCATCAAGCAGGAATGCGGTGAGCTCAGTTTTTCAGTGGTCACTATATTTCCCTGGGCTAGTCTAGTGAGAAGCTACGTGCTCCTGTTATTTCAAAAAGAAACCTCTCACCTTGAGTCCACTTTGAAACCAGCGCTGACTGCAAATGTCTCCCATGAGGAAGAAATAAGAAGATCCTGAGTTCCCAGACCGGACTCCCTTTGTGAGCTATTTATACCTTATCTACTTGTGGCCAAAGGCTCATTAGTCCAAATGGCATCACTCTCTACCTGTCTCCTCACCAGCACAGCCTCTTTACAGTTTTGTTCTCTCCCATCAAGATCTCCTAAATTTTTTCTTGTTGAGCAGGAACTCTATTTCATGCCTTGAGGCAATCACTGGGATTCTTGAGGCAGCACCTAGGATTCTGACTCTAGTGAGAACCAACTTGCAAAGTTGGGTCGCTTAGATGTTGCATACCTGAAATTTTGAATCAAGTATTTGCAGCTCAGTTCCTTGCTTCATATCTTCTAAGATGCTACTTTGGCCAATGGGGCAGGCTTTTGGGTATGGTTAGGCTCAACATCCCCATCTCAGTTGTCATGAGGACCACGTGAGACCATGGCAGGAGATGTTCTTAGCTGTGATCAGATCCAGTGCACATGTCAGAGTGGGTAGGAGGAGGCAGAAGGTTCAATATGTGAAGGATTTGTGCAGTCAAGGTCCTTCTTGGAAAGGTAGCTTTATAAACACCATTCACATTGCAGATGATAGTGATGTAGCCAGCAAATCTCATGGACATGACCTCACATGAGTCCTTTGATGTTAGGACTTCATAAGTAGGCCGAATCCTATGTACTCCTGTGTGACCTTGGCAGCTCTTGGCTCCTCTCTAGACTCCACGGATCTCAGTATGTAAAGGAGGGGCAAGGACGGAATAGGAACTTTACACTGCACCTGTCCCACAACCTTAGAGAACATCTGGGAGGTGCTAGAGAGCAGGATCCTACCTTCTCTGCACCCTATTCAGCTTAAATTTTACCATTCTACAACTTTCCCTTTGAAAGAATGTATTCTTCTTTACAAAGCATTTGAATGGCCAGTGACTGACATTAAGGGATTGGCAGTTTCATTAAGTGTGATAATAGTATCATTACCAGGTGTTTTAAAAAGATCCTAATTTTGGGTGTGTGACAATTCACTGGAACGTGGTCGACTTACCAGTGGCCATACCCTTAAGGAAAATTTACTCTTCCTTCCCGAGACAGTTGTTCTCAGCTAGGCATGAATTCGGGCCCAGCTCCCCACTCCAGGCTGGGATTTTGTGTCGCTTGAGCTTGCATGGGTCTTGAGCACTCTGTAGAAGTTCTAGAATTATATGGGAGTTTGGGGAGGAAAAAGAAAGGTGAGAAATGATGGGTGTAGTGGTGGTGATGGCTGAAACCAGGTTATAGAAACTTGGGGCTTCAGTAACATTTTTAGTCTATGTTTTTGTATGTGATTGAAGATTTCCATAAAAACAAGTTAAAAAGAATTAAAAGCACTTAAGAGTTGAAGAAGTAGGTGATGTCTCAGAGCCTTGTACATTCTATAAGCTGATGTGATCACAAGATAAAGAGGCTGAAGTTTGAGGACTCAAGAACTCTCCCAGGGTCACAGAGGTTAGCAGAAAATCATGATTCAGACACTGGTAACTGACCCCCCACCCAAGACCTCCACCTGTACACATGGAAACTCTTGGTTATGATGACCATATGGGAAGAGCTTGAGCAAAGAGGGAATGGAAGGGATCGTGTAGACAGAATGACTTGCCTGCCAAAAAGCTGTTAAATGGCAAAATTCTTTGCTGTATAGGACTCCCCTAAATATGGAAATACAGTATCCTAAGTCCTGCTCAAAAGAATCCCAGGATATCTACTAGGTCTTGGAAAAACTCAAAATGTAGCACAAAAATAAATACCCGCTCAGGTTTTCCCTTGCTCCTAGTTCTCATTCCTAGCTCCTGTTCCTCTCCATCTCCAATTACCCAGGGAGCCACCTGGCACCCCCTAGAGCACTCTAGAGGTCTGAAGGAATGAGCATGTGTTGACTGAGGAAATACTTTGCAGTGGTTGATTGTGGGACTAGGGAGTCAGCCTGCTTATTTGATTTTCTAACTTACACCTACTGGTTGCACAGTCTGGGGAAGGAACTTAGTATCTCCAGCTTCCCTTTGCCTTCTATAGAGTCCAGTTAACACCAGTTCCTACAGGGGGTTGTTTTGAAGATTAACCCGGCCTCCTTGTGGAAAATGCTTAGTATTGGATTCTAGATGATGTTAACTCATCTGGTATCCTGTGTGGTGTGTTGCCACACGTTATTTCTAATTCATTTAATGACTCCAGGAGTTACACATGCTTATCTCCTGGCAAAACAGCAATTCCCTTTCCCTTCCTTGACACTCAGAAAAGATTTAGGATCATCATCATAGCACTAAAACAAACAAACAAACAAAAAAAACTCTAAAATGAGAGGCAAACAAAATTAGCAGGTGTTGGCTTCACTTTACAGAACCAATGTGTACTTACAGTGTGTATGCAAAGTAGAAAATCTAAACAATGATGGTTAAAAAATAAGGGACAAAGTAGAAATTTATTTGGTCCCTACCTAAGTCAACAAGTACTTTTATAGTTCCGGCCATATGCTGGGTATAATTCCAGGTGCGGAAAATTCCCTCTGCCCTCAGGTAGTTTATATTCTGGGTGTTAGGGAGAAGTGGAGACAAATTATCAACAAGTAAGCTGTTATGTCCTCTAATGTCAGGCAAATGTTTATGTAGAAAACTAAAATTAGGTTTGTGGATGGGATGCTGGAGGTATAAGATTTGAATAAGATGATCAAAGGGTGATTTCCCTGGGGGTGGCATTAGAGGAAAGGTATAGGGCCAGACCTGGAGCTCTTTAAAGAATTGAAAACAAGGCTCTCTATGATAGTAGATGTCAGTTGATGTCAATTCTAAAGCAAGGCTGTCATTACATTGCTGTGCAACTTTGGTCAATTCATTTTCCCTCTCAGAACCAAATTTTCTCATCTGAGCTATGGGTAGTGTTGTGAATTTATATCTATCTTGATCCTAAAGACTCTTGTAGCAGAGTCCTTTTAGGGTTTTATCATCCTAACCAAGGCTATCCTGGGACAAAACTGTGAAACTGGTAACAGCTCCAATTTTCTTTGGGGCTTTCTTTCCTCCACTAGGTGGTGCCTGGGCCTGTTACCCTCAGGGGCAAAGCGCCCATATACTTTCTTTCTCCTGTCATAAGTCATACTAAATCTCTGAAAAAACAAAAACAAATACAAAAACAAAGAAGCTGACACTCTTTCCTGCTAAGGTATCATTGACTGACAGCACTTAGAACTTTACTCTTCCCTTGAGATGCATTTTAATCACTACCCAGAAAGCTTAGTGTTACATAACAAAATATCAGTAGTAGAATTTCAGTCAAAGACTGACTGAAGACATTATTTGGTGAATATTGGTACTTCCTAATAGCTGGAATCTACCTCATTAATAATAGAAATATTTGGAGCTAGAGAGATGGTCCAGTGGTTAAGAGCACTGACTGCTCTTGCAGAGGACTCAGGTTCAATTCCTAACACCCACATAGCGGCTAACAACTGTCTGTAACTGCAGTTCCAGGAGATCAGACCTTCTCTTCTGACCTTTGCAGGCATTGTGTGACATGGGTGCACTTGCACACATGCAGGCAGTACACTCACACACATAAGATAAAGAGTAATAAATAAAATATTTTAAAATAATAGAACTATTTAAACTTGTCATCGATTTTTCCACCATAAAAGCCCTGATTGAGTGACTTTTCTAATAATGACTTACTCAGAGTCCTCAAACTTCATAATTGTGTGCTCCATACAAAGACCCCAATAGACAAAAGTAAGTGATATTACTGTGACTGACCTACTAGTCTTGGTTATCATTTTAATCAGAGAATGTTTTATGAATTAAAATTGGGGGCTATGGTGGTACTTTACTTGATAAAGTGCTTGTCAGAAAAGCATAAGGACCTGAGTTTGATCCCCAGAACCCACATTAAAAAACTAGGCATGGTAAGTGCTTGAAATCCCACTGCTGGGAAGGTGGTAACTTGAGGACAACCAGCCAGCTAAGCTTAACTGATGCACCTCAGATCCCAGGGAGAGGGTCTGTCTCCAAAATCAAGGTGGAGAGATCCTGAAAAATGGCAACAGAGGTTAACCTCTTGCCCTCCCCCACATGTTCACACACACATACACACACTCACACATGTTCACACACTCACACATGTCCACACACATACACTCACACATGTTCACACACACACATATACAGACACTGAAAAATGGCAACAGAGGTTAACCTCTTGCCCTCCCCCACATGTTCACACATACATACACACACTCACACATGTTCACACACACACATATACAGACACACACACACACTCAGAACACACTCATCACTCATACATACACACATTCACACACATGTTCACATGCACACACACACACACACACACACACACACACACACACACACAAAGTTGGCACTCTGACATCTGCAA
>NW_008338996.1:6998902-7102561 GCF_000622305.1 Nannospalax galili | reverse complement strand
CCCCACATTCCTCCTTCCCCCCCTTCTTTCTCCCTCTAGTCCTATTCCTCACACCTACTACTTTACTTTGGCTACTAATATTTTTTTTCAAACCAGGAAGAGAGAGAGAGGAGAGAGAGAGAGAGAGAGAAGAGTTTTCTGACATCATCTGTCACAGACTCAGGGTCCTCAGAAGCTAGAAGAGTAGGTGAGGTCAGCCTATACCGATTTCTGACGACCTAGTAAGGTCCCAGATTCCAGAACATCTCGGAAAACAAAGCAACAACAAAACCAAAGGTGGAAATTTTGTGAAGCAGAAGGTCACAGATTCACAGATAAAGGAATCTAAGAGTGCGGTGAGAGGGGACACATGACTCAGAGAAAATTCGTGGTCTAGCCTTTTGCCTTCAAGAAAATGGTGGTCTAACCTTCATCTGTCACCCTAGTAGTGAAGAAATTGCTCCATATATCTGCCCCGTATCTATCTTTCCTTAATTCCTATTGCTCTGTGTAACAGGAAAGGTAGTTGAACGGAATGTGACCAATGGGCTTGTAAATGAGACTGGCAAAATTTTTGTTGTTGTTACTGTACAATTCCATTTATATGAACTCCCCAAATAACAAAAATAATATATGGAAAAAGAAGTATGAGCAATGGTTATGTTTAGGGGGAGAGTATTGACCAAGATGGCATATGAAAGAGATTGGTGGAAATGTTCTGTACCTTGGTCTGATAATGAATAAATATAAAAATAAATGCAACTGCAATTTTCAAGTTTTACTATATTTCAGTTTTAAAAAGAAATAATAGTTTCTTTTCCCTGGACTGGGCTATACTCTAGATTCTTCCAGCATTCCATATTGAAGAAAAATATCCTTTTTAAAATATTTTTTATTGACTTTTTGTGTATTTCATTCAGAACATCTCGATCAATCTAACCATCTTTATACCTCCTTCCCCACTGGCACCCTCCTGTAGCACCCTCCCCCGCCCCGGCCACTGGAATTCATGTGTTAAGGCCTATTGTGTCAATTTAGTGTCCCCAGATGTTCCTTAGTGCAAGTTCATCTACTGAGGTCTAGTCAGCCTATCAGATACCAACCTTAGTTGAAGAAATATTGGCAACTGATTACTGCTGGATTAAGGAAGCACTGATCTTCCTAAAGTGAGGGACTCTAGAGAGACTGGAGAACTTTTGTTTACAGAGGTTACTGAGAAAACATAGGAAGGTCATGATGATTGCCACGTTGGAGTTAGACAGCTCTGCTCATAAAGATGCAAAGCTCACAATAGCAAACATTAGAGAAGATTACATTCTGTCTTCAGCCTTATAAGGTGAAACCATAAAGACCAAAGAATCAAGGTGTGTGAATTCCAGAAAGAGGTATCCAAGCCAGTCATTTCACAGGTGTGGAGCTGGGATGCAGGTAGGGAAAGCGGTTAGTCTCTGTCAGTGACCAGGCTCAGACAGCAATGTCTTCTAAGTCTTGGGCCAGGAAGCAGAGCTTCCAAATCTTTGCACCCTTTCCCATGAACTAATTATCCAAGCTCTGCTGATGACCATCATTCGTCTCCAAACTCTGTTGGACTCAGGTTCATAGATCCAGCTATGCAGTAGAAATATCAGCAGGCACCACACAGTCAACATGTCCAAATGGAACCACTTTTCCTTCAAAACTCCTGTGTCCTTTTCTTAGTTGATGCCACCAACATTTAGGGCATCATTACTGTGCCTCCTAGTTACCAACACCTGTCCATCCTGTTAACATTGTGATAGGTAGCCTCTTCATCCCTTAGCTTAGACTTTCTTTGTTTCTTGCAAGGTCTACTTCTCTGGTATCGAAATGCCTATTTTTATGAACCCCAATCCCTGAACCCCTTCAGGCTGTCATCCAACACTGGATGGTCAGATCTTTCTATTAATAAAATGAAAATCTGTCACGGTTACTCCTAACTAAAGGCTCTTTAATAGAATCTGAATTAAATGAAGTTCCACTAAATACATCGGACTTTTTATTACATCACTTCCTGTTTATCATACTTCTTATAGGCCTGTACATTGTTTTACATAATACTTAATGTTCTATAGCATTCTATTCAAGGACCCTTGCTTCTGAAAAATCCCTCCTGACTCCTTCGAAAATATAACTTATTCTTTACTGCTAGATCTCTCTCTCTCCATTAATACCTTTTGCACGTTTGCATCAAAATTGTCTGGAATTCTTTATCACACTTAATTGGGTGCACATTTGGGATCACATCCATTTTATTTTCTCCAGTGCCCGCCACAGTGCCTGGCATATAAAACAGCTATATGTCTTTTGATTTAATGAGTAGATAAATAGATGAGGACCAGCCTAATATCTAATGATTATGGAAGAAAAGATCTTAAAGAACCTCAAGCATGCAGCATTACGTAACCGAAGCACATGACCTCTGTTGTGCGTCACAGTCAGAAACATTACACAGTGGTTAATTCCATTTCCCCCTGAGCAAAGAAGTCAGAAGGAAAAAGAAATCTGGCCTTCCAGAACAGAAGGAGGAGGGAGGCAATGCATTCATGGGTCTCCAGCTCCTATTGTAGCCTGTCTAATCCAAGTCACATTTTGAACTTCATCTTTCCCTTCCCAGACCTTGGCTTGTTTGCAAGGAATTTGTTTTCTGTATGCACAGCAGCACACAGTCTTCAACTTTATGCTCAGATCTCTCCACTCTCCCCTTATCAGTATCTATGAGCCCCGATGCCCTGGCTGTTCTATCTGTTGCTTGGGTTTGCGTCTACTTCCCTCCATTCTGATAGGAGGCCTTTCTGTCTGCTTCCTTTGATCCCTTGATCTTGTGAGACTGTGTAGTGACCTCAGGATCTGAGATTGTCTATCCACTGTTTATATACTCTTGGGGGAAAGTATGTGTTCTCATCAGTAGTGACTATGATAAAAAGCAGTCAACTTCTAATGAGCACTTACTATATTCTGATACTGTGTCGAAAGTGGTCCTCTGAAATTGGGTTAGGTAGTTGCACGTCTCACTGAAGAATGCACAGCTAATAGGTAACGGAATTGAAATTTAAATCCAGGTCTGTTTCATCTTATATCTCTGTCTATAGAGCCTGCCAAGTTGCTTAGGATACTACAGCTATCCAGTGAGAATATTCCTTTTTAAAAATTTTATGTGCATGAATGTGTTATACCTGCATGTAGGTAAGTGTTCCATGTCATGCAGTGCCTGAGGAGGACAGAAGGTATCTGATCCCCTGGAGCTGGAGTTACGAGCAGTTGTTAGCCATCATGTGGGTGCTGGGATTTGAATCTGGGTCTTCTGCAAGAACAGCCAGTGCTCTTAACCGTGGAGCCATCTTGCCAACTCTCATGAGAGTGCTCTTTGAGAAGATAAATATATTAAGTAAAGAAGGAAGGAAGGGAGGGAGGGAGGGAGGGAGGAAGGAGGGAAGTTAATTAATGCATATGAATAATAGCGCTCCTAGTGACTAATGAAAATATTAAAGAATGTAGGCTGGAAAAGATGAAAGGAAAGGAAAAATAATGGCAGGATGGAGGGAGAAATAGTAAAAAAAAAAAAAAAACAGAATGAAAATGATAAGACTTCATGGGCTGGAGAGATGGCTCAACAGTAAGATCACTGATTGTTCTTGCACAAGACCAAGGTTCAAATCCCAGCACCCACATGACAGCTAACAACTGTCTCTAATTCCAGTTTCAGGGGATTTGGCACCCTCTTCTGTCCTCTGAGGGCATTGAAAGACACAGGTACACTTACACACATGCAGGCAATAAACTCATACACATACAATAAAATAAAAAAGGGAAAATACAAGATTTCAAAGATATTGGATGAAGACTATCTTTGATATTCAAAGTAATTTTACTTGGAGGGGATTTTTTAGTAGAAAGACCATTTACATCCACCAGAATATTCCCCAGTTTTGATAAGTCTACTGGGAGAAATACTATTAATTCAAAGATGCTTTCTTTGTCAAAAAATGTTTTGAATTCTTCTTTTGGGAGTCAGAGTATAGGGCATGGTCCATTTTCAGGAAATGCTCAATAAAAGCACATTGTTATCCTTTGATCAGCACCCTGATGCATTCTGAGCTAAACAGAAATATATAGGCGGTCTTATGTGAACTATGGGACTCCAGGTAGAAGACTAACTCTACAGTGACATGACTGATTTGTAATACGGTTATCACTGGAGCCAGAAGAGCCTCTGTTAAGCTCCTAGAGAGCTCCTTTACTGAACACCTCTACCACGCTGAATGGATCTTATTTACTATAAGTAAACTGATACAGCGTCTTATCCAAGCCTCTCCCAGTTCTAAAGCTAGAATGACATCATAATCTGCTTTCATCAAATCTGCTCAGATTAAAAATAAAGTGAGATTCACAAAGTTATGTTAACTGTTAAATTGAGTTGACTAAGAATAGAAAGAAAATTGTCAGCAAAGTTACAATAATTCAGTTCTCCTGACTGCCAAATAAGTCTTCTTTTACTGAATCTCTTTGTTTTACTTTATGCTACAGGATGTAATTACAACTATGGGTTAATATTAATGAGATTATCAGAAACTATATTACAGCTATTCGATAAGTTTTTTTAAGTACTTCTAAGGTCCAATATTTCTGCCCTAAACATTTTGTGAGTTTTAATAGCAAATGGATGTTTATTAGGAGAGCTAAACTACCTTTCCTTCATGCCATATCTTCATCCTTCCATCTACCTATCCATCCATACACCCACCCACCCATCCATCCATTCATCCATTTATTTAATAGATAATTACTAAGCAATCATTATATGCCACATATTAAGCTAAGATATGGAGACTTCAAAGAGGAACAGGGAACAGTTCCATCCCTTGAGAAACTCCCAGTCCTCACGTCGGAAGCCAACTGGTAAACAGATACATGACATCATGGTAACTGCTATAACTAAGCAATTAATAGGTCCTACGGAAGCAGTGGGAGAGAAACATTGTGTTGTGGAACACCCATGTTTACCATGGGACTAGAAAGTGCTCTGAGGATTCAAACCTCTAAGTGTTCTCTTCCACCTGAGAAGAACAGGGTGTTTATCCATATACACCACGTGTGCCTTGCATATCTGCTTAAATTTATTTATAAACACATAAATCAAGTAAGAGAAATCCAAAGGATTTGATTCTTCAACTGTGGATATTGACCCAGAGTCACGTTTAGGAGCGTGGTGCGAGAGGTAATTATTGTGCAATTCAACTCATCATCATCGAAGGTCCGCCCACACAACCTGTTATTTTCCCCCACACGGCACTTACCATACTGTACTGCAGTTGCCTTAGGTACTTGCCCATCCCTCAGTTGTCTGTGAACTCCTTAGGAGTAGACCCCATTTCTGTTTTCATCTCTACATAATTACTATAATTTAGAACAGTACAGGCCACATTGATATATACTAAATAGACTTTGCTAAATGGCATCGAATTGGCATGGCTCTAAATAAAGAAGAAGAGGTGGCTGAGAGAAGGTGCTAGAAAGACAAGTGCTTTGGAAATTGATAGTGTTGGGCTTTAGGAAAAGCCAAACAGTGAAGGCAAACATACTGTGAATGACACTGGCTGTCAGACGTGGCCCTGGCCTCTAGCTGACCAGTTATGTGTTAAATATATATTGCTACTATTTCTCCATCCCTCTTCCTCCCTTCTTTCCAAGTAGCTAATTCGCTATCTTCCAGCCTTCAGTCCTCTCTTTGTGGTTCTCCCTAAGCCTTTCTAGTCTGTGCACATCTAATTTTGTGGAGTGCCCAGCTTCTCCCACAACTCTCACCTGTGCTTCAGTGACCCCTCTCCACTTGGGACTCATGCCCACTGTGCTAAGGGAACCTTACCATGGTCTGAGACATTGCAGGGCCCAACAAATACTTGTAGCTGAATACCTATATATATACATTATGCAAATTTATAGTGTCTAATCCAGTCTCTTCAGCTCATAGATAGATAACTTGAAATCCTGAGCAGGTAAGGAAATCATCTGAATTTTCATCTTACTTTAGAGACAGAGAAAGGCTAGGTCCAAGTTCTCCTTGACCATTCCCTTCTATCTTAATGTCCTGAGATTTGGCCCTGTTTATCTTGAATTTAGACTCAAAATTTTCAGAGCATTCAATCCTATACTTAGATATGACCCAACGCTCTTTATACAACTGGGAAATCTAAAGTACAAAGAGAGGAAAAGATGGATTCTAGGTCTCACAGTGAGGCAGTGACAGCTCTAGTCTGGCTCAAAAAAATCTCCATGCGTCTCCATAAAGAGACAAATACGTAGCATGTGCTCAATACTGTTAGGTATAATCACGAATAACACAGCAGAGGTTTGTGCCCTTGTGAAATTTGTACTCTCAGGAGAAGAGAAAGGCAATAACTTCATAAACAGTTGTTAAGAATTATAGTCTGGGGGTTGGAGAGATGACTCAGCAGTTAAGAGAGAAGGCTGCTCTTGCAGAGGACCCTGATTTGGTTCCCAGCACCCACATGGCAGTTAACAGCTGTTCACAACAGTTCCAGGGGATGGGATTCCATGCTTCTTCTAATCTCAGTAGGCACTGAAAGACACTTACCTACATCCAGGCAATGCACTCACACACATGAAATAAAAATAATAAAATATTAACAAAAAGAATTATAGTCTGATTGTGAAAATCACTATAAGGAAATAGAATAAGAAACTTCCAGAATGCCTGCCATGGAGAAACACGCCACAAAGAGTCAGATTGAGATGTCCATGAAAGAGAAGAAAAAAACAAACCACACGATAAGTGACAGGCATCAGAGATAGAAACCGAAGTAGTAGCGAACACACCGTGGCCAGGGAAAGTTCAGCACAAAAGCAACAGTTGCGCCAGTCACTGGGAAATGTGTATCTCGAGTAGAAAAGCCAAATCATGGAATATTCATCTACATATGTAAGGAGGCGATCAGAGGACTTGAACCAATCGGCTATAACATCTGCTATACATTTTCCAAATATCACTCTGAAAAAGGACAATGGGCCACAAGATTCCAGAAGAAGAGTCTCAGATACAGTGTTATCACAGTGCAAACTGATTGCTGAACTCTTATTATTGTTATGATTTGGTATTTTGATTAATATCATTATCATTTATGTTCTAATACCATCTCCATATAAAATATTTGAAAAGCCTTCATAGAGATCAACAGGGAAAAGGGGGATTCTTTCACTTGGTTTCAGGAGAACTTGAAGAGCTTTGTGAATTTCAAGACGTTTTGTATAAAAATTTGAGGTTGTGCATATTTATGTGGAATCCAAAGTTTCCATCGGTTCCTTAAAGGGACTTGTGGCCCCCAACAAGTGGCTGAAATGCTGAGACTCTGGGAGCATACCAGGTCATTTCCTGAAGGGAGTTCCCATCACTAGAGTTTAAACCCTGTAGGGGATCTGTGAAAATGAGGATGTTGATGCTGAGTTGTCAAATCAGACTGAGGAATTGCACTTTCCTTCATCTGTACCCTTGTTGGAGTAAATAGAATTTGGAGCTTTTATTCCTCTGAGGAGGAATTAGTTTATTCCTTAGAAATATAATCTACAACTTTGTTTATTCAAGCTCTGTCCTCTGGGTTTCTCAGCGATTTTAAGTAGGCAAATTCACTTCTAATGTTGCCTGAAATGGCCCTGCTGGAATTATTCGCTTTGGATTTTCTATATTGATCCACAAGCCCAACTCACCACCCTTCTCCCCTTAATTCCATAAATTCTTCTCACTGCTCCTCACGGTCTTCTTTATTTCCTCCTTCGTACCACCCTCTTCTACTCTTCTTTCCAAGCATCCATGTAATGTTCCATTGACTGGGCTTTGTACTAAGGATTGGGGCAAAAGTTAGGAGACTCCAATTCTAGTTTTTATGCTACTGCAAGTCCTTAAAACAATCCCCTGAAACATTCCAGTGAACCCTGCACTTCCACAGAGTACACAGTTTGAAAACCACCCTCTTCAGAAGTTGAAAATTACTTAAAAAATTAAAGTGTGCTGCTTGCCTTGCTATGTAATTGTAAGTATTCCCTGCAGTGCTTAGAGTCTGGGGCTGCACCACCAGAGCTTTCTTTATCAACAGTAATATTTTAGATCAATACTCATTTCAGCCTTCAGGTCAGCAGGTGGTGGAAAGCCAACAGAAAATAAGAAATGGAACCCAGCTCGCACAGAAAGGACAGCATTTGTAGATGGGAACAAAGAAGAGAGCTGTCAGTCACTTGGCTCCAGGGCCTTCATCGCCTCTGAGAGCCCTTGTTTAGTTATACCGACCCTCCATGAGCTCTAAGCAACTCTGGACGTAGGATGTAGCAGGAAGCCTTCGTGACACGGAGTTGTTTCAGCTTCCAAAGCGTTTTCGACATGTATGTATCATATTCCCGCTCACCTTGTAAAACAAGCATTTTCATTTAAAACAGTGAGGTCTTTGTATTCTCAACAACAAACACATGGTTTAAGGCTTTCAGACACAACCTGCCTTTTTTTCCAACTCTCACCCCCAAGCCCACTCTGCCCTTCCTTACAAAGCCTTGTGTCAGCAGAAATATGTGTTTACAAACAAGGGCTCCAAGACAATAGAATCAGTAGCTCAAAAAAGCCGCTAAAAATGTGTTCCTGGTTCTGTCTTGGCATTCCTGAGCACTGTGTGTCAACCACAGCAGGATCCCATCTTTCCTCTGTCTGCATGTCTGACTTCCTCTGATTCCTTCCACTTATACAGTAAAAACATAAGAAGCCTAAATGGAGAGACGGTTAGATGCTGACCTGGGCCCTGAGGAAAGCTGGGAGACAAAGCCCAGACAGGACAGGGAGCTGTTTGTTGTGATAGAACAAACCCGAACACATGCAGTTTACATTGTCATCTGAAGCAGAAGTTAATTGAAGGATTATTAGCTGGGCGGTTATAATAGTTACATGCTGACCATGTAGTTCCAGACGATTTTTCTGGGATTGTGAGCAGCTGAGAGAGTACTTTAGCCACTGTCTTGAACCCTATTACTTACACATAGTAATGAAAATGGCTAATCCATTTAACATGTAATATAAGCCAGACCCTGTTCTAAGTATCTTGCCTATGTTAATGCTTAACTCCTCACAATGACCCTCTAAAGTATCTAGCATTAGTATCTCAGTTTTTTGAGTGGAAGGGGAGGAATTTTAAGTGATTGTCCTAAAATATATAACAAGTCAGTGGAAGAGTCAGTCCACAGAGTCAGGACTGTAATCGCCCCATCATAAACCTCCTAACATTAGGTCTGAATGCCTCAGTATGACATTCAACTTGCTGTCCTGCTCACACTTTGTTTCCTACTGGTAACATGTAGAGAACCACATTAGGACTTGTGAATCTCAGCACCACTGACCTTTTAGAATGTGCAGTTCTTTGGAAGTGCTTTCCTATGCCTTGAAGCATTTTTCCCAGCACGCCCAGCACCTACTTACTAGGTGTAGTAGCAGACCCCACCTGCTCTACAGTTGTGATGGCCAGAAATATCTGTGCCCAGTCCCAAATACCCCCCAGAGGGCAAAATCTCTACTGTATAAGAGCCGCTGACTTCAGATCAGTCAGAACTACATGGTATTCTTAGGACACACATTTCCACTTCGATGCCTCAGTTTGTCCTTGACCTTATGGTATCCTTGGCTTCCTGCCCATCAGTTTTCTTTATTCTGTAGTCTGATAGATTCTCTCCCTCTTTTAAGCCAGATGGGAAATATTACCTTTTCTGGGTAAATAATCTGCTTATTTTTATGCTTCTTTTAAATAGAAAAAAATGCACACCCACTTCTAAGCTTTTTAAGTTTGTCCTTGACCTTATGGTATCCTTGGCTTCCTGCCCATCAGTTTTCTTTATTCTGTAGTCTGATAGATTCTCTCCCTCTTTTAAGCCAGATGGGAAATATTACCTTTTCTGGGTAAATAATCTGCTTATTTTTATGCTTCTTTTAAATAGAAAAAAATGCACACCCACTTCTAAGCTTTTTACTTGCCCCCCCCCCCCCCGCCAGAGATTCCATGGGAATCTTGAGTTTAAAAACTAGATCTATTCCACATGTTTGACAAATTTTTATACGGTTTATCACATGCCAGGTGCCAAACTAAGCTAAGCTAAAGTCAAAGGGCACACCCTGTGTTTCAAGGAGTTTAAATGACAGACCAGAAGGTCTAGAATGAGTCTTAGAGATCAACTCTACATCCTCCCAAATTCTAATACATGGGAAAACAAGAGATGTGTAAATGAAATTCATTCAGTTCAAAAAGAGACCAGAATCAGGGGCTAGAGAGATGGCTCTCTGGTCTGGCAGAGGACCTGGGTTCGATTCCCAGGTACCCACATGATGGCTCACAACCTTTATTAACTCCAGTTCCAGGGGGATCTGACACCCTCTTCTGACCTCCAAGGTGTTGTCTAACACTGGTGCACTTACATACATACAGGCAATATACTCATACACACAAATGTAAAAATAATAAATAAAATATTGTTTTCAAAAAGACGAATCAAAGCTGAGTTATCCATTCTCTACCTATTAGAATATCATATAAATTCTGAGGCCCTGACATGTATTAAATGCCACTTATATACCTTTAAAGCCTTGAGGACCTTATTTGAGGTTGTGGCATAACTCACAATTTTCTAATAAATAACAAAACTACAGAAAATTAACACTCACTTTTAACAGTGCATCAGCCCTCTCCCAAGTCTTGCTTACTTTCTATTCATATCATGACTGACAAGTCTGAATTGCTCCAGAACACCACTGCCAAGGGGTCCTGAGACACTACTCCTGACCCTTGCAGCTCTGCCACTATGAAAAATGACACCATAGCACTCCTAACTGCTGGACTCCTTTCTTCAAAAACACCAAAGAGACTCTAAAGTCAATGGGAGTACTTCAGATATCTTGGCATGCCATACCCAGCTCTTTGGAATCTAGCCTTAGGCAACCCTCCATTCCTCTGTGTACTCTCAGTTCTGTTGAGTGTAGCTGTCTAATTCATCTCCAGGGTTATCTGTGGGTAATGAGTCTTGTCCTTGCTCATACTGAGTCTCTACTTGGTGGTCTGTTCCAAGTTCGCTCCCACTCAAACTGCATCTCATTAAGGCTTAGCTCTTTGAGATTCATCCTGGGAAACTTCCTTGAGCCTTCTCGTCAGAATCAAGTACAAGCAGAGTTCTGCTTGCTTATACCTATATCATAGTATTTTGTCAATTATACCTTATTTATTTATGATATAAAGGGGACCCCCCCCTTCTTGTGTCTTCAGATTTGCCTTGACTGGGCCTCATCATGTAAAAGTTAAGAGGGTGAACTCTGGGCTAGGACTACGTGGGGCTAAATACCACCTCTATCACTTACCTACCAGTTACTCAAGCTTGAGGCAGTTGTGTTTTCCTATTTGTAAAACGAAAGCAATAATATTGTTTCACTGTTTGGATTACTGTGTGGGTAATCCAATGCCTGGCACACAGAAAATGGTGTTAGGTAGCAGCCTTTGTGGTCCTCCTTATCCAGGAAAGAACTTCTGGATGGCACAACCCTAGAAAAGGAACTCTGCCTGCCTGGCCTTGTCCCTTCCTTATCTTCCTGTCCTTGTCTCTCCCTTTTCTTTCTCCTCACTCTCTCTCTCTCTCTCTCTCTCTCTCTCTCTCTCTCTCTCTCTCTCTCTCTTTCTGGCTTAGCTCTTTCTGTGGGTCAATAGAAGGTGATGGCAGGCTCACCCAGAGAGAAACTTTTGTCTCCAGAGTCCAGCCCACACTGTCTGGGTGTGCTTTTACATAACAGGCTGTAGACCTATGTCAAGTATGAAATTTACATCACTTGGCTTGCCCACTTGGGAACCTATCCATCCTTCTTAGCTCTTCAGGTTGGCTGCAGGTCCTCAGTGCCCTCTCCCAACACTAACTATAGATGAAAAACCAAGACTCAGAAACAGAAATGAGGGCAACTCATCCTTTTGGTATTATTGACATAATGCCCATGGCCTAAAGACTGTTTGGAGCCTCACAAAATGGTTTATTTTAAAATCACAATTTTAAGATAACAGCTAGATAAAAATGACTACATATAACTTCTCATTGATACACATCTCTAGTCTATGCCAATGGAGTCATAAGACATAAATATATGCCTTTAGGAGGAAGAGATCTCCTAGGGTAAAAGCAAAACCCAAACTACAGCCCACAAAAGTTGCATTGCAATCATGCATGAGGAGGGCTTTGTGCAGGATCCATACTAAATGAATGACAAACCAGCACACAAATTATTTACTGATTATATCCAGTTGAGAAAATTCTCCCCTGTATTATCAAGAAAAGGCCTGGAAATTATTTTCCCCTTGTCTGCCCTTTCAAGTTGAGGAAACGAACAGCAGAGAATGTGTCACTTGCTGATGGTTACATAACCTAGTCAGGCCAGCATACAGCTAAGTTGCGTTTTCCCGTTACTCTTAGTATGTTGTGAATCAAACTATAAAGATCATGGTTACAACCTCCAATTACATAGATGGAAACACTGATAGCCAGAACAGAAGGGCTTCCTCACTATTATAAGGACATCCACAGCTACTCCATATCAAGTTATGGAAAGATGATTTGAAGCCTAAAAATCTCAAATGTGATTTCCTCAAAAACCTTGTGCACATATATTTTTCATTCACCCGTAGTTGTTGATTGGGTACTTACACTTGAGGTACCCTGTGAAAGGATGTACACGCAGAGTAGTGATAGCTATAGATGGTGTTTCCTCATGAATTTATTGTGTGGTAGCAGAGACAGCTTTGGAATGGATGTCTGAAATGAATCCCATGATTAACAGTGATCATTGCTATGGGAAATCAGACAAAAGCCAAATAGCCCACACCAGCACTGGGATTTGCGAAAGACTCAGGAGAAATGAGAGGCTCTGACCCTACAACTAACTGTGTGCTGTAAAGACACAGCCTAAGTGATCTGTACGTGCAGCAGAAAGATGCCTGAAGTCAAAGAGAGAGAGCACAGTGGGTATCAAGTACAGACTCATGCCTATTGAAGGTCTAGTGGAAACGATAGCACTGGCATGAGTCTTTCAGAGCAGAAAGACAGAAGGCACAGGAAATGGGGAGATGCTTCTACCTGGAGGAAGCAGTGTGGGTCAAAGAGAGGGGCCTAACCAGAGTCTGCCTGCATGATCAGAAATAAGATGAGGTCAATGCTTTTTACATAAAGTGAAGGTTAACCTTTATTGTGATGTGGTCAGAGAAAGGATTGCATGCTTTTCAGAATGACGATGAATCTGGTGGCACTTTACAGGTTATATCAATCAGTATAGAATGAAACTATCAGAACATAGGTAGTTAAGAGAGCTCTGATAATGGCAAAGATCACATACTGAGACCATCTGTATGCTTTCCTATGCCTGGTGTCACTAACTCTTCATGGTGGGTATGCTCTTTTACCAAGTAAGAAAAGGAAAGCTCAGACAGGTCTCATGACTTGCCTTTCATAGTATACGATAGTGGAGTTGACATTTGAAATCACAACTCAACCCTTAACATTCTTATCTCCTGTGTGCTTCTGAACCCGAAAATAGAAAATTGTGTCCATACAGCTGCATATAGCTCATTCTTTCAATAAGAGGGTGTTGAGCACCATTATGCAAAGCAACAGGATACATCCTTTTGAACTTCCAACACACACACACACATACACACACACACACACACACACACACACACGTCAAGTGGTACACAGGGATAACAACGCAATTACCAAGAAGGGTCAAATTATGATCAGCATGAAACTGAGAGAAAAATCACCGTATCAGCATCGATTTCCGTCCCAGAAAGTTCATATGAGAATCATTGTCTTAATGTATACAATATTAAGAATACTAATATTATTGTTGACAGTATCAAATTGACACATCTGTGTGGCTTTGTGTGAACATGTGAGATCTACTTCTGAGCTTATTAGCTACATTTCTGCCTTCTTTTCTCCAATTCTCATCTTCTTTTTATGGTTCCTCCACATGCGTTTGGTCTTTCTTGCGTTCACCCATGGAGAACGGCGCTCATTTCTTAGGTGCTTATTTTTACCAGGCACTTTAAGTGTTCTACGGACAGTGTCTGATTACAGCCTTCTAGACAGAGATACACTGAAATTATATCAGAGACAGGGATTCCCAGATCTGTGTTTGCTCCCAAATGGAGTTTTTAACACCAGGCTGTCCACTCTGCTGTCCCTCAAGCAATCACGGTCATGTGTGGTTATTGGTTTCCCTGTTTGTTCATTCATGGATATCAGCATTTCATTGGCAGCAATCCAGTCTTTCTACTTGCCAATCCTTATGCCGATCCTAAGGTCACCAAGAGTGTGCCCTCTGGAGCCTCCCTTACCTGTGTTCATTCACAGCAATGATCCGACCTGGACCAATGTGGGATCCTCCAAAGCAGAAATTCCCTTTGTTTCCAAAGCATCTTCTTGTGTAACCAGGCAGATGGTGTTGACGGTGTTTGAAGAAGGGCGCACATGCACTGCTCTTCAGCTCTAAATCCTTTTCCTTTAAATTTGCATAAATTTAGTGCGGAATAGATGGTGGTGACCTCAGAGAGAAAGTCGCTGGTCATGAGGAAAGTGTCACGAGGCAGAGGTGCAAACGGAGTGGTGCGTTAGGACTCTGGCCTTGGCTCTGCGTCTCACGAGTTGTATGGCCTCCGTCAACCCTCTTGGAGCCTCACTTTCCTCATTCATAGGACCCAGGTCATTAGTTCTGTTTGTCTCCTTCAGAGAGTGCTGAGAGAAGCAAATAAAATACATAAGATGCTTTCTACAATGACACGTGTCTCTGTTCACACAACAGTGACAGAAAGAACACAGTTAATGACACAGAAGGAGAAAAGGCCCAGTTCTGAGCAAAAGGGCCATTTAGTAATCGTAAAAAGTATAGGTCTACTTTTGCATATGAGCATGCGAATGAGGATTTTCAGTCTCTGGGTCAGCCCTCCAAATGGCACTGGGTCTGAA
Source organism: Nannospalax galili (assembly GCF_000622305.1). Lineage (NCBI taxonomy): Eukaryota > Metazoa > Chordata > Mammalia > Rodentia > Spalacidae > Nannospalax > Nannospalax galili. The sequence continues at coordinate 7,087,534 of NW_008338996.1, read as the reverse complement.
GGACTTGTTATACCAGTTTACACAGGAAGACTTATAAAGAGCAGAGATTTTGCCCAAGGCTACACAGCTAACAAGGAGCAGGGCTAGGGTTCGAACAGAGCAGCCCAACTACAGTACAGGCGTTTTAACACTTATTATGTTGCCAGTGGCCATGTGCCAAGGCCTGACAGTTCATTATTTCATTTAGTTCCCTCTATAACTGTCAGCAGACAATACATTATCCCCATTCTATGGATGAGAAGACTAAAATTAGGAGAGGTCCTCTCCCAGAATTCCTCAGTCCCTTAGATGGTAAATGATAGAGCCAGCATTTGAAATCAGATTTGTTAGTCTGTTAAACTCTGATCTCTCTCTCTCTCTCTCTCTCCCTCTCTCGGTATCTCTTCTCTCTGTCTCTCCTCTCTCCATCTCTGGTCTCTGTCTATATGGTAAGTGTGAATATACTTTCATGTGTATGTGCATGTGTGCATGCAGATAGACATGTACATGTGGTGAGTGCATGTAGAGGCTAAAGGTTGATGTCTGGTGTCTTCAGTTGTTCTCCACTTTATTTCAAGACAAGGTCTCTCACAGAACTTGGAAATCACTGTTTCATCTAGGCTGGCTGGCCAAGATCTCTAGGGATCTGTCTGTCTCCATCCACTCTCCCTTCCAGTGCTAGGGTTACAAATGTGTGCTTACATGCCAGGGTTTTAAGTAGGTGCCGGGAATCCAAACTCAGGTCTTCATGCTTGTGCAGCACACACTTTTCCTTCAGAGCCATCTCCCGAGCCCCAAACCCTGATCTTTCTTTGTCTCCACAGACTGCTTACATAGGAGCAAAGGATGCAGGCTTCAGAGTCAAGGTTAGAGTGAGACATAGGTATAGCTTGAGCTCTCAGAAGTGCATGGTTTCTTTAAATGTATCACATAGGCCTTTGTATTAATAATTATGGGACTTGGACCTACTTTTCTCAAACATGCCTCATATCTGGACTGTTTAAAGTAGTTTTCAAGAAAGTATGAATCCATTTATCCTTTTAAAGATAGCTGTGAAGTATATGAAATAAGAGTTGTTATTTTGGGCTGGAAAGATGGCTCAGTGGTTAAGAACACTAGTTGTTCTTGCATAAGACCTGGGTTCGAATCCCAGCATCCACATGGCAGCTAATAACTGTAACTCCAGTTCCAAGGGATCCAACAGCCTCTTCTGTCCTCCACAGGCTTTGCATGACATGGGTGCACGTACCTACATGCAGGCGTAACACTCATACACATAAAATAAAAATAATGAAATATTATTTTTTAAAAAGTTTTTATTCCTAGTGTATGGGTGGCAGAACTGAGGCCCAGAGTCTAATTAAGTTATCCAAGATCAAACAGTTAGTGAAACAGGTAAGGAGACCCATGGAGTTTGGGAACTCTCAGAAAAAAGAATCTGAGTAGGAGAGCAGACGCAGGTGATTTTGTAGATGCTTGTCCCACTGTTCGCTGATCTTGTCGACACTACATGACTGGCTCATAGGAAACCACAACTGAGCCCGTCTCAACTATGTGGTTACTTCTGATGATTTTGCATCTCTGACGCCAGAAGATAAAAATGGAGACACAGTATAACTTGGCCTGAGTCCCCAGTCAGCATGAACCACTCTAAGGCCCTTCCTGCCACTAAGCCTAAGGGAAATCCTTTGAGTCACGGTGAGCCTGCAGGTTTGTGGATACTAAAGAGCTGTTCTTTGGGTATGCCCTTTAATGACATCCCAGCCTTGTTTGACTGCCTGGTGGTTCTGAGTCCTTCAGGTCACTTTGGTGGGCCTCCCCTTGACTGAACCTAGTGCAGGGACCATGGGTATACTTAACCCAAATCTGTCTGTTTTAATCACTTTCCTCTGGACAGATAAAAGCTTTCCATAGGATTGCTCTCTCAAGCATTCCTCTGTGGCTTTGATACCAGCGATTAAATCAGGGAAAACAAAACAAAACAGAAAAAGGACCAGCTTCAACCTTTAGCTTTTAATTTTTTACCCTCCTGAAAGAAACCAGATTGTTGACCTAAATTCCTCCCTTTCATCCTCACATCCTCACACCTCTGCTTGCATTCTTGCCTCTGACATCCCACAGCTCATGGGCATCATAAAGTGGAGGGCCTGAGCCTGCCGGTCCTACCTATAACCTTGTGTTTTCCACAGTGAGTACCCAGCCTGAGGTATCTAAAGAAGCAGAATCCTAGAATCCAGAGTCTGAAACTGTAGAGACTCTCTAGGCCTATCTGTTACGACCCTCCCAGCTCATAGGCAAGAGAATGAGAAAGTTCAAGAATTGGCTTATCCAGGGATGCACAATCCAATGGACAGGACAGCAGAGCACAAGAGCCTCTGGTGGGCGGGGGTAACTGGCATGAAGGAAAACATCTGGAGGTCCATTTGGCTCCAGAGTCTGGTAGATGAAAAATTATGGCTCTCTCTCTCAGATCCTGGCATGGACCCTTCAGGGATCCATATCATCTCCGTACCTCTGTTTCCATGACTATCAATGGCACTGTAATAGAGCCCATTTCACAAAATCATGATGAGTCCCAAGTACATACCTGTGCTTATCACAAAACCTGCTACATAGAACCCTTCCAAGTGCTTACTATTATCACTATTTATTTGCAAATGATATATTTCCCCACAGGGATAAGTGTCCTCAGAAGAGTTTTCTTTCCTCTTGTATGGATATTCTCCCAAAGAGAGAAAATAAACGATAATATTAGCTGGATGTACATTGTCATCTTTTGCTAATTCTCTTCCCCAGGCAGTGATAAGAGAAAAACCATATGTTATCAGACCTAATTTTGTATTGAGTTAAAGCATCCCAGAAAAACATTATAGGAAAAAACACAGGATGGAGGAATAGCCAGGGTCTCCCTCAGTTTAGGGGAACAGAACTTGGAAACAATTATTTGAGCTAATTGCTATGAATTGCAATACTCCCTACTGCTTAGTGCCAAGTGACTTTGAGAAGACAACCGAACTTCTCTGAGACTTGGGTTTTTTATTTGGTAAATAGCAGCTATTTCAAGACCGGCATGAAAAGTATAGGAGACACCGTGGGATGGACACGAGTATCCATATGCCCAATACCTAGCAGGTGCTTCTGAGAGGTGAGTTCACACAGAAACACAGAAGCATGCTTCCCTAGAAAGGAATATTTTCTGTGCGTGGGGAACTACACCAGTCTTTGAACCTTCCTAACATACTGTGTTCTGCTCAAAATAGGAATGGAGTAAATTGAGGCACCAGATCATAGCAAGAGAATGGTTGTGAACTGAGAACAGACAGTGGGAAATGGAAGAGAGTTCAGAGAAATCCCAGTGGGAGGGCTTAGAAAGCATGCTGAACGAGAGTATAACAGTTTCCTTGGACTTCCCTAACAGAGGCTTACAGTCTGGATGGCTGAAACAGTGCAGGTTTCTTTTCTTACAGTTTTGGAGACTGAGTTGTTTTCCTCTGAGACCCCTCTCTTGTGCTTGTAAATGGCTACTATCGCCCTGTCTTAATGTGATCTTTTCTTGGCACACATCTATGCTCTCATATTCTCTACCAGTCCTATTGGCTGTCACCTCATAGTGACATCACTATAATGTGTTTACCTCTGTCATCAAATAACAGTCATATTTTGAGCTACTAGATGGTATGACCTCAGCATATACATTTCATAAGTCATGGTTATACAGTCCATAAAAAATGAAAGGCAGCCAAATTTATGACAGCAGTCTCAAAAGACAAAAATTTCAGCATAGAAACTGGAAATGGGAAAAACCCCATGTCAGGAAACCAACCGACAAGGAGGCTGGTGATGGAAGTCTAGAAGCTAAGGAAAAAGCTAAGGAAAGCACTCCAGACTCCAAATCAACAGCTGCTCATGCAGATCTAAGGTCCCAGTGCAGTGGAATGAGCCCAACAGACTGAGCACTAGAAGCAAAGAACTGTGCATCCTGAATCCAACCTTAGACAAAAGAATGTCGCAGGACTCAGCCTTCTGGCTTGTACTTCAGCTCAGCTGGTTTGTGTTGGTACTGTAAGATCTGAAGAATCATTCCTGGAGGAAGCCATGCCCTGAGATAATCTACCACAGAATGCTTGCCACTTGACACTTAATACAGTGACACAATCACAAGCCGGGATCTGAGAATCCTGTAGGCCTGAAATCAGTGCTGTGTTGTTTGGGACTTCCTGTCCCTGAGGCTCAGTTTACTCTGAGGAGCGCATAATGCTGATACTAACAACCTTATGAAGAAGGTTAGTGAGAGACTTGATGTAGGGCACTTGACATTTAGTAATTCCCAGGAGTAAAGTGTACATGGAGAAAGCAAAAATATGCATGTAAACCCTCAGAATAGGATCATTAAAGTGATTTTTAGAAGGAGCCCCCATATCCTTAGAGGATTGTCCTAGGCCAGAATTCTAGAACATTCTGTTCAGGCCTTTTGCTTTCAAACTTTGATATTTAGTGTGTGTGAGTTTTGTCTGGAGTGAGCTTGAATGGACAGGTGAGAATTTAAAAGGGCAACATGTGGCCTATGAAATGGCTCTTCATGTAAAAGCACTCACTGCATAAGCCTGATGACTTGGGTTTGATCCCTGGAATCCAAGCAAAGGTGAAAGGTGACCATCAACTCCACAAAGTTGTCCTCTGACCTCCACACATACACAACTGTGGTGTTTGTGTGTACTCAATAAAAAAGTAAAATAAAGCAGTAAAATGGAAAGAAAGGCACATAAAACTCCTACGGACATTTGAAGTGCTTTGCATATCAAACTTAGTTGCATATAGGTCAGGGCCTATTAGAATGGCCACTAGCCATCGTTCTAGGGACTAGTTCATTAATAAGAGGCCCAAGAAGCCTCCTCTATTGGGATAGTAACACATTCTCTCTTCTTGTGGGCAATGTTTCAAGATACTACTTCACTGGCCTTCAAAACGACTCTTGGAGTCACTTCCATTGTCTGGTTCTGTAGGCTTATAACATTAAGCAGGTGTATGCTAATTATAGTAGATTATATGCAGAATTGCATGTGGCCTTCTGCTGTGTCGCATGGGAGTGTGTCCCTTGGGATTATTCTCTAGTTCCACACAGATGGCTGACTTCAGATTGACTGTTACCATTTTTTTAATGATGTCTCTATGTTGCTGTACAAGTGTGAGGAAGAACAGTGTGGTATTATGCAAGGATTCTTGTGTTCTTCAGGCAACATTGTTCTATGCCCTGTACAGAGTGACACAGCGGAGAGGGCATCTAAGCATGTAAGAATTGAGAATGACATAAGGCATCCAGTTCAAATCAACACATATTTTTCAACACTGTCTACATACAAGGAGCCATTCTAACAGTGAACAAAAGGCTCTTAAAGTCTAGCAGAGGATCATTTCATCTGAGCCCCTCCTTTTACAGCAAAGGGAAACAAGCCCCAGCAGTATAGAGGGGGTGTGATGGTGGTATGACTTGTCCTAGGCAAAGTTACCTGGCACACCAAGCCTAGGTTTCTGGTGCCAAGTCTCGGCTCTGGACTGGTAGTACATGAGTGCTTTCCTTCCAGTGTCCTGGAATGTGATTCCAATTGACTTACTCTCATACAAAAATGGCCCCATCCCCATAACACTCCTCCATCTCTAGGAAGCGCAGTGACTTCCTTTCACCACTTATATTCCAGGTAAATATTTCCCGCTAAACCTCTATGGCTTTTGCTTCAAGGTTTTCATCTCCTTTCATTCTTTCCTCTTAGTGCTGCTGAAAAGCCCTCTTTGCCCTTCCTGTCCACCTCTAGGGTAAGCCACCTCTTACTTCTTAGCTGCATGTGGCAGCTAAGTCTTTCTTCTTCCTTCCTTCTTTTCACTGAGTTACAAACTGAGGTGGCCTGAGCCAGGGTCCCAGGCCCCAGGAAGTTTCTGAAATGAGGACCCTATACAGATGTGTAGTTTACCTTCAAAATAAGGCCAGCTGCTTTCCAAAGGCAACTCTAAAACCAGAGACCAGATGCTCCTGTCAAAATGAAAGGGGGAAAGAAGTGTGTGTGGGGGGGGAGAGAGAGGGAGAGAGAGACAGAGATAGAGTTTCTTTTGATAGAATAACAAGTGAGGGGACTGGAGAGGTGGCTCGGTGATTAAGGGCACTGGCTGCTCTTGAAGAGGACCCAGGTTCAATCTAGCACCCACATAACCATCCATAACTCCAATTCCAGGAGAATCAAACACCCTCTTCTGACCTCCACAGGCATTGCATGCCGTGGCACACTTACACACTTGTAGGCAATACGCTCATACACATAAAATTAAAATAAAAATGAATTAAAATAAGTGAGGAGTTAGGAAAGGAAGAGTGGTCATTGAGCAAAGAGGTGAGGGGGGAAAACTGGAAGGTTTAGGAACCAATGATCACACTGAGATCCACATTGGACAGCAACCAGTAAGCACTGGGGCAGCTCATTCCAAGTGTGAAGGCAACTCTTACGCTTTGGAGGGAGTCAGTGGAGAAGTAACTTTAGAAATTTTTTTTAGATTTTCATACATGAATACTATATTTACGTCATTTCCACTCTTGTCTCACCCCCTCCAACTCCTCCTGTGCCCCCTTCAATTCCCTTTCAAATTCATGACCTCTTCTTAACTATTATATAATATATATATTTATATACTATATATGTATATGTATTCTACTAAGTCAATTTAGTGTTAATCTTATGTACATGAATTCAGGGATGACCATTTGGGACTGGATAACCTACCAGGGAGCTTGTCCCTGTACAAAACTGAGTCTCCCTTTCTCAGCAGCCATTGATTGCCTATATAGTCGTCTTATAGGTATGAGCACTTAAGAACTGTCCCCTTTCCATGTTGGCATGTCAAATGCAAATGTATCAACCTGGCATAGGCACCCCAGGGTCACTTACTCTTTGTGTTTTGGCCAGTTTTGGATCTCTAATAGTGTGCATCTGTTGGAAAAAGAAGCTTCTTTGATAAGGGGTAAGAGCTACATTCACCTGTGGATACAAGAATAAACTCTTAGAATAGTTAGAAGATATATTGGTTTAGGAAAGTGGCAGGAGTAGCTTCTCTCAGGTCTATGACCTCTCCAGTCATGAATCTTTGGATAGGTTTACAAGAACAGGCGTGGATTCCCTCCTATTGAGCAGGCCTTAAGTCCAATTAGACAGCTGTTGGTTATCCCCAAGATAAAAGTGCCACTATTGCACCACTGGGGATATATTACCAGGCTGGTTATTGTTGTAATTCTTATGCTTTATAGATATATAAGTAGAAAGGGACCACAGGGGAAAGGGGGAGAAAGACCTCTAGATATGGGGTAGTGGGAAATCATTTTCAATAGGTAAGTCTTTTAATATTGTCTAACTCAATGAAGATTTGGCATTTCTAAATAGCATTTACCAGTGAGTTTGAATTGGACTCGTGGGGGTTTTTTAAGCCTTCATCATGGGTTTTAATACATCAGGCAAGATGTTTTCAAGGTACTTACTTCTATGGACTTTCTGTGTTTTGTTTCCTGGCATTTTATAGTTTTTCATCTTTAATTTAATCCCAGATCTTCCAGCATCTTAAAAGTGAACTCTTGTTTGGATAGCCAGTGTAGGTCAAAGAGGTTATACTCATTATGTTTTTTAAGTATGACACCATATTCAAAGAGAGATACAGATGAGAGAATCAAGGTCCACAAAGGTGACATGGTCTTGTCCAAGACATATGGCTTGTAATTGCTGTCAAGAGTCAAAACAGATTATCCTGGGTCCAAAAATTTTGCTCTCCTTCCCAGCAGAAAGACACTCTGTCCTCTGATTTTCTGTCCTTTAGCCACTGAGACATAAATTAGTGCCTTTAATTCTGTTTATCTTAAGGCCACTGCCTTGCCTCTTTTCCCCCTCTGTTTCAAATCATTGCATGTCTGTGCTCATTCATAGGACACATAATGAGTTCCTTGTGTAGAAAGGTGCTAAGCAGATTTCAAAAAGACGACTGACTGTACATGATCATTACTCTCAAGAACCATCTATTCTAGTGAAGAGGAAACAGTGGCGTAGACATAGGTAACTTCAGAAACAGAGAGCCAATGTCAAATTTCCTAAAAGGAAAATGAGCTTAGAGGAGAGAATGGTCCTGTTCTCAGAGCTATCAGCGAGAGCTTCTTGGAAGAAGTGATTTGTATGTTAATCACTGGGGATCCTGGAATAAAGAAAATCAGATATAGACTACGTGATGAGAAACCTCATTCAAATAAGACCTAGAAGTGCTACTTGGGACTCTGCCAAGGTTACCAGACTATAGAAGTAGAATGGCTATGTTGGGAAACTCTGGTCATTGCATGAAATACATTGAACAGGGAATGGGAAGAAAGAAGTAGGTAGGCTTAGATCCTCTGCCAAAGTTCTGGCTATGTTAGATGCTAAGGGAAAGATTTATCCGGATGCTAAGGTCCCAGTGCCCACAAAAGAGGAAGGACTATGTGGGCCTCCTCTATTGATTTTGCTGGACACTCTCCATGTTCATTTGACAAGCACTAATGGCAGCTGGACACTCAGAGTTACGGTGACCGCATTGATGCTCCAGTGAGAGTAGGGACTATCCTTTCACATAAGCATCTTTTATTTATTCTCATCATCCTTTCTTTCTCCTCCCACCTGGCTTCAAACAGCATCCGACACTTAAAATGTACTTGTAATTAGAAAATCCTCTTCACCATCTAGAAGAATTTCCTGTGCCAAGGTACACTGTGTATTTTGAGAGAGGATGGGCGATAGGGTGAGTATAAAGATGATCAAATTCACAGAGAATTTGCTAAGCTACTTTGTTGGAATTTTCAGAGAATCTCTAGAGATGGATGTCTATCCTACAACCTCCTCAAACCCCTAACTAAAATGTGTGATAACTACTGTCTACCCAACCCTAGTTTGTGGTGTGAACAAAATTCACATTAGTGATTGGTAATAATAGGGGGTATTTTGCAATTTGCCCACAGGACAAGAGTTATATAGATCTCAGATCCACTTATCAACCAGATGATCTTGGACTTGTCTTTTCAGTTCCTTTAATTTCCATATCTATCATTATTTTAATGAAGTACTTAAAATCATTGTCATAAGAACATTGCAAGTATTCAGTGAACTAATGCCTACAAAGACCTTATCATGGTGCCTGACCTGCCGTAGAGGCCTAGTGGAATTGTTCTTTATTACTGTTGTCTAGATATCTTTAGCATCTTTTTATATTAAGAGGACATATGTGTGTGTATAGAGAGAGAACTTTTAGATAAACTCAGCTGAATTGGTTTTCAGGAGATTTGTCCATGATGCTGTTTAACCCTAGAAATGCCTTTCATTCCCTGTGTCTCAACTTCCTCACCTTAGATAGTGTTAGAGCAGCTGGGATGATTATCTTCACAAACCTTTGCAGATCATCTGCTAAGTATCTGCCTTTCTTGGAAATTCATGTCAAGGTTAGCAAAAACTCCTAAAAGACGGAGAAGCACTAGCTTCTCAGCTCTCGACACTCACTTTACTAGGCCAGCTTTTCCCACAATTCAGTGACTGCTCATGGTGTTATAGTGACAGTCTTAGGGACTGTCCTAAATGAACATCTTCCATTCCATTCATCTCCCATTGTTTTTCTTTTTACTTTACATATTATTCTACACTTTAAATAACTTCTTAATTAGAAAGTGTACTTTCCCATGCAATACCTTTGCAATTCCAATAACTTTAGGGATTTTATTATTATCACCATTGTCTTTACATTTTTTCAGTGAAATACCCATTCTAACAAAAGCTTTTGTGCATGCTCTGTATTCAAAGCCAACAAAAGTGAAACGTCATGGATTCAAGGTGTCATGAAGTGTCACCAAATCCACCTCACTTGACCTGTTAGTTCCTCTAGCTCTCACCTTGTTATTGGGGTGGTCCCAGAGGCACCACTAGTAACAGTCAGGGTCTCACAGAGATACTTGAAAACTACTAACTTAGGATATCCTGATATAAATTTTGTCAGAGAAAAATAACTTATCCCATACACTTCCATGCTTTATTTATTCCTCTTTCTCTTTTGGGGCCACATAGGGCTGTATGACAAATGTTCTTATACCTCGCGTGACCGAGGATGGGTCGTGGGCATTCACACCGTCAGTGATCAAGGCAACAGAGATCCACGCTACTTTTTCTCCTTGAAGACAGACCGGGCCAGGAAAGTGACAACCATTGATGCCCACCGCAGCTACCTCCCAGGCCAGTGGATATATCTAGCTGCCACCTATGATGGGCGGCTGATGAAGCTCTATGTGAATGGTGCCCAGGTGGCGACCTCTGGGGAGCAAGTAGGTGGCATATTCAGCCCACTGACCCAGAAGTGTAAAGTGCTCATGTTGGGTGGCAGTGCTCTGAATCATAACTACCGGGGCCACATTGAACACTTCAGTCTGTGGAATGTGGCCAGGACACAGAGGGAGATACTGTCCGACATGGAAACCCGTGGCCTCCACAACCCTCTACCTCAGCTCCTCCTCCAGGAGAACTGGGACAATGTGAAGCGCACTTGGTCCCCCATGAAGGATGGCAAGATCCCCCAGGTAGAACTCAGCAATGCCCACGGCTTCCTACTGGACACGAATTTGGAGCCTCCTCTCTGTGGGCAGACGCTGTGTGACAACAGAGAGGTCATCACCAGCTACAACCAGCTTCCAAGTTTCCGCCGGCTCAAGGTGGTACGCTATCGTGTGGTCAACATCTATGATGATAACCATGAAAACCCAACAGTGAGTCGTCAGCAGATTGACTTTCAGCACCAGCAGCTGGATGAGGCCTTCAAGCATTACAACATCTCCTGGGAGCTGGAGGTGCTGGAGGTGAGTAACTCCTCACTGAGACACCGCCTCATTTTGGCCAACTGTGACATCAGCAAGATTGGGGATGAGAACTGTGACCCCGAGTGCAACCATACACTGACAGGCCATGATGGTGGGGACTGCCGGCACCTCCGCTACTCCTCCTTCACCAAGAAGCAGCAGAATGGTGCGTGTGACATGGATTGCAACTATGAACGGTTTAACTTCGATGGTGGAGAGTGTTGTGACCCAGATATCACAGATGTCACTAAGACATGCTTTGATCCTGACTCTCCACACAGGTAAGACACTGCTGGGCAGATGTCCAGTTGAGAGCTGATTCTGACTTTCCCATTTTATAGATGAGATACTTAAGTCTATAGGGGTTTGTGACAATTTTCCAGTCTATGAAGCAGACTTGTGACCAGGGGAAGCCTATTGTTAAAGTAATCAAAGGGACTATATGCCAGCTTGGTCTATTACAAAACCCACTTACCAAATGCTTATCATTGACCATGAAGAAGGCCTCAAGTTCTGTCTTTTCAAAGAGCTCAGAGTTTAAACTGGTTAACATGTACTATATACAAATGACTGTTGTGCTGTGTGTAGTAGTGTGGGTTAGAGCTGTGTTATCTAATTCAGTAGTTCCTGGTTACATGCTATTTAAATTTAAATCAGTTAAAAGTAATAAAATTACTTTAAATTTATTATTTATATTTTTCTTATATTTTCATTCATTCTTTTAATATTTATTACTTTTACTTTATTTACAAATGAATAAAATCAACAGGGTCTTATGATTCAGACCTTTAATCTCAGCTATTTAGGAGGCAAAGCAGGAAGATTTCAAGTTCAAGTCCTGCCTGGGCTACGGAGTGAATTCAGGGCCACCTTGAGTAACTTAGTTGAGATCGTGTCTCAAAATAAAAAATAAAAAAAGAGGGCTCAAGAGTAAAGAGCTGGTCTAGCTAGTGAAAGGTTGTGACTCTGTGTTCAGACCCAAGCTTCAGAGAGAGAGAAGAGAGAATGAAAGAGAGAATGAAAGAGAGAATAAGAATAATTTTGACCTCAGAGTTTGGATTGGGGAAAGAAAGACACATCAGGCAGTGGATACTATTCCTTAGAATCAGGAAGAAAGAGATTCTTCTGCCCAAGTTCTCCTTAGGGTCTACCCTGGCTGTTGACTATAACCAGCAATCCCAACCTGTAACATAAAACTCAAGGGTGGCTTGTGTTTCATGTGGAACGTGAAAGAACTACTTTGAAGTCAGAAAAACAGTCAACATCCACTTTCCTGTTTTTCCCAGATTCGCAGGGAACTTTTCCATTCTAACACACACAGGACCCTGGACTTGCTGATGGCTCAAGCACATTTGCCAACCTCTGCAGGTTTTCTGCTGACGCTTCTCTATGCCTCTCTCAAAAGAGCAAGGGCCTCCTATGCCCAGGCAAAGCACCTATTCTATGCACAGAGAAATGGCGATGCTGGCAGGAGAGTGTCGTGCCTGGCGACAGCCTGCCAGCACTGGGAGGGCTCTCACATGTTTCTGACACTTACACAGCACATGGGAGACACTTCCGTGTATGACCAGTCTCTCCAGGTCATCATATACTGTCACTTCTACTCATATTTGAGCCATGCCAAAACTTGACAAGGGAGACAGGACAGGAGCCAATATTTACATCTGAGGGATGGGAGATAGTAGGAATTTAGAGAGCGCAATATTCATGAGTGAATAAGGTCATTAGGCAGACAACAACAAAAAAAGCAGGTTTTCTGTGATCAGTGTGGTGTGTTTAACTGAGTCAGACTTTCAGGAGTTACCTATGTTCCAAGGCCGAGTGGGTAAGAGGAAGAATAGAGATAACTGAAAATCATCTGCACAATCCATTGATTGCTCATTCTCTCATTAATGTGACAAATCTTTATTCAGCATCTGCCAAATGCTGGAAGGACAGGTACCCCTTTCTTTTCAAGATTCAGAAAGGAGAAGGAAAGTATTTAAAGTCACCCCATTAACGGGTAGAAGGCTTGGACTCACATTAGGCTTAATATCTCTAAAGCCATGGAATCGGACCATGTTTGAATCCAACCATCAGTTGGACAAAATTAAAGGACATGGGTAATAAGCAGGGTGGTTTTATTAAAGCCTTGGGAGAAACCTAATGGGTGTGACTGAGTCAGGACCAAAGGTACCTGTCCTTTTCAGAGCCTTTTGCTGGTATGCAGGGTCCATGGGGCCCCAGGTTCCAGATAACTCAAAATCAGCCGACAGTGCTGGCAGATTCCAAAGGCCTCTCCTTTTCTCATCACGAGACTGCATGCTCCAAATGTCTGTGTACAGCCATGTGCCAGCACTGTGACCACTGGAGCTAGGGTCTGTTTATTTGCTGCCTGGGAAAGCTGTGTGCCCGTGTCCTGAGTGAGCCCCACTAGGCCTTGTGTCATTCTGACTAAGCTGGGGGTCACTGGGTTCTGGCTGAATCAGCTCTCCTGTGTGCAGAGAGAAACCTGTGGAAGGTTTCAAAAAATATTCACTTTGTGACTTTGAACAAAAAAGAGAGGAGGGAGAAAGGAGGAGGATGAGAAAACGAGAAGAACGCAGGGGCAGAAGAAGGAAGGTGATCAGAACAGACACAGTAGAAATCAAGTTGTTATCTAGGTGGGTTTTGAAAGTATTTTATTATTTTTATTTTATGTGTACTAGTATATTGTCTGCATGTATGTAAGTGCACCTGTGTAGTGATTACTTCAGAGTGATTAGGGCAGCAATAGCATTGGGTTTTCTCAGTAAGAGGCAATGATGAACTGGAACTGGAGTTGTAGATGGTTGTTAGCCACCATGTGGGTTCTGGGAATGGAACCCGGGTCCTAGGCAAGAGCAGCGAAGTCATCTCTCCAGCCCCCTAGTTGGGTTTTAATGAAGAACTAGCTGAGCATAATGTCTCCTCTGGGATATTCTCTCTGTGTTTCTGCCTCTGTCCTCTCTCTTTCTGTGTGTGTGTCTGACTTTTCTCTCTCTTCCGTCCTCTAACTCCTTACCTTCCCGTCTCACTTTCTCTGTTTCTATCTGTCATCTTTTGCCATACATCTGTTTATATTGCTTTTCTGTATCCTTTTCAAAGACTGATCTTTATTATTTTCACTTTATGTGTATATGTGTACATGTATGTGAGTGTATGCCACATGTATATGGGTACCTCCAGAAGCCAGAAAAGGATGTCAGATCCCTTGGAGCTGAAGTTACAGGGAGTTGTGAGCCACCTGATGTGGGGCTGAGAACTGAATTCAGGTCTCCTCAAGAGCAACAAGCACTGTTAACCCCTGAGCCAGTTCTCCAGCCCCCATCCACTTTTTAAAAAACAATCTTTTTATTAATTCTTTGAGAATTTCATACATGAGTAAAATGTATTTTGAACATACTTCCCTGTAACTGTTCCCAGATCTGCCTCCAACCCCCTCCCCTCCAAACATCCTGTTCCTTTTTTATTTATTTTTTTGTGACCCAAAGAGTTCGATTTGTCCAAATATTCATGCATATAGGAACATACACTGGAATGTGGTCACCTCACCAGAGGCCACATCCTTGAAGAAACCTGACTCTTCCTTCCCCAGAAGCCATCAAATGTCAGTAGCTCCACAATGAGAGATGGGGGCTCCAAAGACTCCCCCTCCATTACAATGTCGACTAGATTAATCTTGTTCAGGTCTTGTGCAGGCAATCATAGCTGCTGTTAGTAGTGTCATGTCTAGAAGACACTGGTCCTTGATGACTTCTGGGTCTTACAATCCTTCCTTCCCCTCTTCACCCATGGTCCCAGAGCTTTGTGGGGAAGGGGTGTGATACAGATCTCATTTGTGACTGAGCATTCCACAAACACGTATTTTCTGTACTTTGGCCAATTGTGAGTTTCTGCATTAACCACCTTTCATTGCACAGTGAAACTTTTCCAATGAGTTCTGAGAGCTGCACTAAGATACAAGTCTAGGAAATACAAATTCAGAGGGCTATTTGATACTATGTACATTTAATAAAATAATAGTGGTTTGTTAATACCTGACGCTTATCAGCTCCCCAAGCATGGGCTCTTGGGCAGACTTACAGTACCAAGAATTCATTTCCTCCTATGTAATGGGCCTTAAATCCAATCAGAAAGCAGTTTACCCCTATAACAAGTGTACCACTATTATACCTATGGGCATATCTTGCCACACTGATAGCTCACAGAATTCACAGCTGAGTAAGACTGTCCATAATTTTTCCCCTAGCAACTTATGTAGCACCTTCTGGTACTATGAAAGCTAGTCTTAAATCACTATTCTCAACCATTTGACAGTGAGCAAGATTACTCCACATATGACGCAAACTAATACCTACACAGCAGGCAGAAATCATAAACTAATATGGTAATGAAATGTCTCTAGGATGACACAGCAATGGCAGAGTTGTCTCACAGTTTCCAAGTGATGGGTTTTTATCTTTGTAGTCATGGTTCCAAGGCCTGGTAAGAAACAGTTCACAGACAGCCCACTTTGAGTGGCAGTGATTCAGCATGCTGACCATTTCTATAGCACTTCCTTTGAGAAAAATAAAACACACCAGTCATGTAGCTAAGGAAACTGTTAGACTTAATCAGAGAAGAAACACTTTTGAACTCATTGAAGCTCTTAATTTTCTTGTCTAAGACACTTTGCCACTCTGGGGCATGTTCTCAGGAATGGGTATGTGATAAGGAAGCACCCCAATCCCAACAGAAGGGCTACAGCTGATATCAAAATGACAGTTGTCTGACTAGATGTTTGCCTCAGAAACTGTTGAGTCCAGCTCCTGTATGTCCCATAAAAGGAAACAGATCAGGGCTCATGGTCTATTCAGTAGTGGTGAATCCTAGGAAGAAGAGCTCCAGATTTGTGACTCAGTTTCCCAACATCTCTCTGATATTCCTGACAGCCACACAGACCTGCCACCATCCACCTCACGTTGTATCCTTGTAAGCCTTCTAGTCTCTCAAGAGCAAGGGGATAAAACTCCTGGGTTACCGAGTTTGAAAGAGAGTTGAATGATAGTCTCGCATTTCTATGATTACTTCAGAGTGATTAGGGCAACAATAACATTGGGTTTTCTCAGTAAGAGGCAATGATGAAGACGGCCGACTAAGGATGTTGAAGAAGGAGGCCTAGATAGTGAAGGGCTGAGGGTTACGTCACATAGCCAGTGGAAGATGCTTGGCCTTGAGGAAAACATTCTCACAGGAGAATTTACATTTGAAAGTCCAGGTAGACCTGTCCTATAACAAAGGGAGTAGAGCTTTCTGTACAGTTTCCAAGCAGTGGCTGAGGGCAGAGTATCACCATAAATAGCTTTGAAATGAGATGATATCATCTCTAGTTGATCAGTTCTACTACAGAAATACTAGAGCTACCCCACAGGGGAGTGGGCTCCCCATCACCACAGGTATGCACTGATAGGTGTGTTGAGGGAGGCCATGACTGAGATTACAACCTGGGTGGAGAAGATGACCTTGATAGTCTTAGGGTAAGCTCTGCATGGCCCACCTTCTTCCTGAAGTCTTATTTCAAGTCATATTAGGAACCACATTATGACTGTTTCTCTTGTCTCTAATAGTCATCTATTGGCCATATCTACTTCTTTCTGTCTCCTTTCTATTCACCAAGGGGTTGTGGAATGTTGAATATATTCCCTGTCATTGAAAGGCACCACTTTCATGGGAAAGTCACATGCAAGCATCACACATCTGATCTAAGGCAGGATTTAGGGCAGGAGAATTAAAATGCAGAGACTTATTCTGAATAAGAAAAACATTGATAGATAATTGCAAGAATAATGGTTTGAGCAGATATCCAGGAATAGCCAACCTGTAGAGATGCATCAGTCAGGGTCCAGGCAGATGGTATATTCAAACAGAATAGTTAAGGAGCGCTGCAGGAGTGGTGATTTTGAAGGGGCAGCTATTAACCATAGTATAGGCATCATTTAAGGCAACTGACAGACCTTAGCTCTAGACTCTAGGGCTAGCAAACATGATGATCCATCTTCACTCTGAGTCTTTATGGGCAAAGGAAGAGGGTTATTATGCTACATACGAACAGTAGCTATATGGAAAAGACTTCTGGCTTTGACTCTCAGCAGAAGAAAGCAGACACTGAACCATTCTCTAACTAGAAGAGTCAATTCCACGTTGTCATTATCTGCTGACATGCTCATGCAGCCCATAAGAGGTCAGCCTACTCAGGGCACAGAGCATCCAAAGGCATCTGAATGAGCAAACAGAATGTCCAGAGCAGAGAGAAAGTCAGAGTGCACTGAGAGTATGGAGTGGGCAGAACCCATAGGAGGTGGGCCACCAGGTAACCAGCCACGGTGGATAAGGAGACCATCAGTATGTTTTTTATCGAGGGTAAATCACAAAAGGTTCAGTTTATCTCACAATGAACGTCAGTGTCCCCCTTTCTTCCTTTTCCTCTCTCCTCTGCTCCGTTCTTCTCATAATACATATTCGTTGCATATTCTTGTCAATTTAGCCATTGTCTTTTCGGTGCTTGGTGCTTACTATCTATTTGCTAAGACTTACAAGCAACTCCTCTACTGTGGTCACTATTGTGCAAAAAGAGCCCATATCACCAAGGAGGGGTTGCCTATTCTGTGCGAACAGGGATAGCCTTTCTGGGTCACCAGCCAGTTAGAGTCAGGCATTCCAAGTGAACTGTGGCCATTCTTCCCAGGGTGGAGATAAACCAGGCAGGCAGAACCTTACTTGCAGCTACTAGAAGTCTCTACAACCCAGTGGAATGTTTTTCACATGCCCTTTAATGAGTGAAGTAGAAAACCTAGTTCAACCAGCATTCTGGGCTATAATCACCATCAATTTCCTGCCACTGCCATCCATGGATATCTACTTACATGGGGGGAGTGGGGCAAAATGAACATCCTTCCACTGCCTTTGTGTGTGTGTATTTCTGTGTTAGTGTGTTTGTGTGTTCACATGTGTGTGAGGGTACAAGTGCATGTAGAAGTAAGAGAACAGCTTCAGGTGCCATTCCTCAGGTGCCATTCACATTTTTGTTTCTGAGGCAAGGTCTACCACAGGGCTGGAACTCACTAATGTAGACTATCTAGTAAGTGAGTACCAGAAATCTGCCTGTATCTATCTCTCTACCCCTGGGATTATAAGTGTATATCTCTGTGCCCAGATTTTTTAAATCTGCATCCTGCAGACTTAACACCTGTCCTAGTGCTTACAAAGCAAGCAGATTACTGACTGAACTCTCTCCTTAACCCCTGCTTTGCTTTCTTACTATTATTATTGTCGTTGTTGTATTATTACTAAATGTAACAAAGACATTCTGAATCTGTTTTGATGAATCAATTTCACGTGGCTGGAGGATTCACAAAAGGAGGCTTTAAATCACCTCTTCGACTCCTCTGTAGTCTCTTCTCCTAGTCCTTTCATTAAAAGATTTGTGGGTTTTATTTTTGTATTGTTTTCTTGGATGGTCTCATGAAACACGTACTTCTGACTCCCCAGTTGCTCTCAATCTGAAACAGTTGTAGGGAATTAAGGATTGTCAGCCCTGGAAGACACAGGAGAGAGACCTCTGTTCCCTCTTGCTGAGCATGGAAGGACCAAGCTGTCAAGGAAAGCAGGTATGGTCTAGTCCTCCCAGGAACAAAGACCTCATTTGAAACCAAAACCTGCCTCTGGTGGGAGGGAGTTCACTTCCTACTCCCTCCCCATTCCCGCACGCACAGCCCCCACTACCAATTGTCCTAGTGTCTTAGAAGCTGGCAGTCAGGATCTTGAAAAGGTTATATTTAGAACAGTTATGTTCTCACCCATCACCAAATTTTGTTAAGACATCTTTAATATCTAAGACGCGGTGATAAATGCTTCAGGCTTCCGAGATAGAATCTCTTGTCTTTAAAGGAGTTTGTATTCTGTAGTTTTATGACATTTTATTACACTCATTCCAGAGATGGACAAGAAGGCAGGAGACTAACTTCCGGTTGAAACACAAAGACCATAAACTCCCATGAGTTCTGAATAAAGGAACAGCTTAGAGAAGTTAGGAAAGTATTATCAGTGGAGCAGGGACAGAGAGAGGCTCTATGTATGGGCAGTCTTAGTAATGACAGAAAAGAGTTAGTGGATGGACCAGACAGGTAGAGGGGATACAGAGATTAAGATGGGAGTCTGTGGAAGGAGAACAAAAAAGTGGCGAGACTAGTTGGCAACTGTGCATCCAGGTGCCAAAATATGTTCATCAGGTTGTAGATCTCAAAGAATCAGGCTTAGAATGAAAGAAAAATTCAGGGGAAATAGATGGTAGCCTTGGCTGGGCAGTTTCTTAGCTGTGAACTCTTAGTCAAGTCTCTTAATGTCTTTTAGTCTCCTTTTCCACGTCATTGAAAGAAATATCTGATGGCCTGAATCACGTATTATTTTATGTGTAAATGAGGGTCACATAAAGCAATATTACAGAAGGAGTTCTGGGAAGAGTTAACCAATTGTAAATGAAGAGAACCCTTGTGTTTGGATTTTTTTTTTCAGTAACTTTGTTCATTCTTTTCCAGTAATCATATAAGAGAAATAGCTTGGAATTTTATAATCAGTATATCAGGGTTTATTTAATGTGACTAGTATTCATTGCAGCAATAACAGAAGAGAGGGCTGTTGTAGTGGAAAAATTACGCATGTTGGAGGCTGATCAGGTTTGGATCTTGACTCCTCTCTGCACTAGCTGTCTGACCTTGGGTTTCTCGTCTGTTAAAATTGGGTGATAACAGTTATCCTGTGGCATGCCATTAAAAGCATAAGTGGAATCACCTGTATGAAACACCTGGTTTAGAGCCTGGCACACAGTAGGGAAATCCCCTCCCTTCTTCGATGCAGACATGGATACCACCACCGCCCTGTCCGTGCTGTTTGACAGACACTGCCTTCCTACAGACTCATTAAAAAGGATTGGATCAAACTGCAATATATACTACACACTGAGAACATTTACTCTGATTTCTTTCATTCTTAGAACAATTCTTCTTAAGGACTGGTTGCAGAACTAGTATTTCTATATAAAGACCACATAACTTATATCAAACTTATCAATTTTGTATACTAGTTTATTTGAAAATAACCAAAATGTCTGTTTTCAAGGACATATTTCCTCATGAAACCATCCCACACAAGGTTGGCATGGGTCATAAGGAGGCACATTCCAGTTTCTTTAAAGTTACTGGATGTATTGACCATTTCCAATTCTAAGGCAGGCTTGAATGTTGATATACAATAAACGTGACCAGGCATAGTGGTATGTCTTATCTAATATTTTCTAATTCAGTCTGGGTTGCCTTCAAGTTTTTCTTCTTAGCAAAGTTTGCCTTTCATCAGAAATTCTACCTGTGAATACTGTGCTTGTCACTTTAGTTTTGAGAGTAGAATACAGGGGGAACTGGAATTAAGGTAAAGTATTCCTGGCTTCTGAAGATTAGGCAATGGAGTTCAAAACAGTAATCTATGTGAGCAGCACAGTCTCCCCCACAAATATGCAAGTTTAGGAGACAGAGTATATTTAAAGCATACTTCCATCGAGCCATTTAATGGTGCTTTAACCTTCTGAGACAGTTGCCTCCTTTGTGAAATCAAAGATGAAGGTAGAAATCTATTGCACTGTATGGTTTAGATTCGATAAACCAGCTCACAGTTCCCCTTTTGGAAGAACATCCATCAGGTCATGAACACTGGGAAGAGCAAGGATTTTGCTGCTGTTCTTTGGAGACATTCCTTCCTTGAGAAATCTGACCTTTTCCATGAATATCCCAAATTCCCACCAGCCTCTCAAGTCTGAGTGAGCCTTCGTATTGACTCTAGGGACTCGTATGAGTCAGAGATGTTCCAATTCATCATGGCTACCAACAGTCCTTTGATTTTTAGCTCCCATGACTACATTTTCTTAAAGATTTTTTTTTCAATTCCTAAAGCCCTGTGCATAATAAATGCTAATATATTCATTTTCCCCAAGAAACATATACTTCTAACAAAGAACAAAGGCATATCTGGGAACCAGTTTGGCATTCATTGAATAGTATTTAGGGAAGGAAATGGAGGCCAGAAAGATGCCTACCCTATGGTCAATACTGTACCAAGGAAGCTGCCTCTTAGTTGTAGACAGCCCAGGACACTGTCATAGCATGAAATCTTTGTAGGTAGAAGGTTAGATTCTTTTGGGGAGACAATGCCTGAGAAGCTTCCCAAGATGTCAGGATCCTAGGGGCTCCCTCTTTCATCCCTTTCCTAGACTATATGTTCTCTGAACAGATGGGAGTATTGGGTGTTCATTCAAAGACCTCAGCAGGAGGCCATGGGGGTTTCCATCCTGACATTGGCAAACTCAGCACTCTCCTTCCTTTCTCCATCCACCAGTGACCGACTGTTCATGACAGTCTCAGCACTTGGTCAAATTTCTTTCCAGGTTAGGAAACACAGGCAAGGCAGTAAGGGGGTATGAGAGAGGGCTGGACTTACAAATAACAGTCCATTTCATTTTAGTGACGCACTTCCCTAAATTGGCCGCAGCTCAGCTTGACCCTTCAAATTCAACACTGGGCATTTTCCATCACCTTAGAGGGAGCCACCCCACCGCCACTCTTACGTTTTGGAAACACCAAACTAGTGAACGAGTGTGTGAACAGCAAGGCCTTTTACTCACTGGTGTTTGTATAAGAGCAATAAGCTTGCATTTCCCTGTTGGAGAAGATTCTTTTATCTCTCTCCTTCATCCTCTGCTTCTCAGTCTTTCTTGTTGTTTTAGTGGTCTGGTGGTGAAGCAGAGGAGAGAACACTGTCTCCACCTCAAATTTCTAATGTTTGTGATTCCAACCTTCTGTGAGTTCAGTCAACCACAGCCCTTAGCCCTGAATTTGACTTTTGACTACTGAACTATTTTTATGGCCACAGAGGGCAATGGTGACTATAACTCCTCAGAAGCACTAAGTGTCTCAGAATCTTACAGAGGCTCGAAGTGAGACATGAAGGAAGCCCTTTTCCAATAGGTTCTCTGATAGAGAAGCAGTTTGCCTGTGGTTTGAACATACCTGAGGAAGGAAGTGACCGGACTCTTCTAATAAAATAATGGCCAGCACAAAGTAAGACACTTCCCCTCTATTACTTCAAATTCTTTCTGTAAAATGGGGAAAATTGAGATCTGTTCCTACTGAGACTGAGACATTCTGAAATCAGGCATTGAAACTGCAATTCCTAGAGATTAAGGCTACACCTGGGGAGGATAGAAATGAGGGTTACAAATGAAGGGCTTAGTGCCTTTAAAATACAGATAAAGTCACACATTGGCACCAAAGATACCGACAAAAATAAGAAACAATTTTCCAGCTCCTCTGGCTAATTGGGTACCGTGTGTTCAGCACACCAGTGAAGGAACAATTATGATATATGACAAGTTGAAAAGACTGCTAACATTTCTGGAGTCTCAATAGTGACACCTGGGCAGTCTGCATGTCTGCTGTCTCATTTACCCTCTAGCCCTAAAAGTAGCGTCCTCTTTTCAAAAATCAATTCGAACTCAATGCTACTTTCAACAGCTTGACACACAATGTCATTTTTCTAGTATCCTTTCATCATACTCGAACGCTTATTGTCACATGACTCAGTGAAAGCCATCTGTGCTGTAGCCCCAAGAAAGACAAAATTTGGAGGTTATTAGGTTTGTTAAAGGTCATCCAGAGAGATCTACACCTGCTTTTGTGATTGTCTTCTCTTAACATCAGATGCGTTTGTTATTTGCCTAAGTGGATGATTTGTATGGGGTTGTATTCTAGACTAAATGCCAGATGCTGCCATGTTGATGCCTACTGGTGATGATGTAATTCTTGATTTATCCTTCTAAAACTCAATATTATTTCTTTGTCTTTCCCATCTGCTATATGACCAGCATGACAAACACTGAATCCAAAGTGTAGAGCACCTTGAGAGACCTCCTGTCCCTAAAACATTATGGCTGCTGCAACTTGTGAAAACATGTGATCTGTCTTTATTTCACTGTTTCAAACAGAAAGACAAACCCTGAAGCCATTAATGAACTATTCATATTCTTCTCAGTGTGGCCAGCTGTTATTTATCAAGTGTAGTTTTCATGCTCAAAGAAGGATGTGAGATGGTAGGAAGAGAAAGCTGTGGATCCCTGATCTTCACGGTTTTATTGTGAAGGCAGTAGTTTGACACACAACCGTCATGTTACAGTGGTAAATTCTTAAGCATAATATTGAACTTTCAGATATTGTATTTTCTTTCGTAGCAAGGAATTCTTCATGGGATACTTTAAAAATTAGTGAACTCTGAGTTTCTGGGACTATCAAAGGAGAAATTGTACAACTGAAAATAAAGATCTTAGATAGAAAATTCTTCATGTGTGTGTGTGTGTGTGTGTGTGTGTGTGTGTGTGTGTGTGTGAACATGCATCTACTATGCTACTATGTGCCAGGTACAGTGCTGGGCCACGAGATATAATCACAAGTCAGGTGTGTCCTGCCATGTTGGAATTTCATATAGGTAAGGAGCTAGGTGAATAAGTGTTATTATGAAGAAGGCCTGAGTCCTTCGAGAGCACAGAGGATGGCTTCCTGGCTCACACATGATGGGGACAGGCTAGAGTTGCCTCTAGGCTGTGTCCTGTGGGATGAGTCACATTAATCAAATCTATATAGCTGAGCTTAAGAACCATGTGTTCCTGCACTTGTCTTCTGCCCCAGTAGTTTCTAAAGGCCATTTTCAAGAGGCCAAATCAGAAAAATAACAGCTGGGTAGTTCTGAATAAAATGTATTCATTGAAAAGCACAGTATTTTATTCTGTGATTATTTTACTCATCTTGTGTAGTACTGCACACATGAATTTTATGATATGATAGACATTAATGATATTTCTCCCATTTTGAATGTTCTCTTTTTCTCATGAAAACTATAAATCTCTGCTTAATTCCATCTCAAATGTTTTTAATCATCCAAAGTTTGGATCAACTCTCCATTGGCCCATCCCCTCTAATCCAAATGCTCTCCATCCATCCTATCTCATCCATCATGATCTCATCACGATCCTTTCCTAAGGTTTGACTTTCTAGACAATTCAGCAAAGCCAACACTTTAGAAGACTCACCTCTTACTGGGTCTAAAGTAAAGAAGGAAGCAGAGGGCTCTGATGTAGTGTGTCTGAGACAGTAAGCCAAATCCGAACCCAAACCAACATCACCAGGAGGCCTCTCTCACACCCACACACTCAGCACCAAGCCTTTCCTCTTGAATGAGTGTTACTGACTCCTCAGTGTTCTTTGTCCACTCCTTTTTCACCTAACATTGCCCATGCCCCCTTTCCCACTTTCATCCCTCTTCTAGTCCATCTTCCACACTCTTCTAGAAAGTTCTATGGGACACCTAAACCTTAAAAATTCATTAATTTCTCTAAACCATGACAAGGTCACATGAGAGTTTTCAGGACACTTTCCAACCATCTTCATTCATTCTTCACACACACATTCCCAAAATTTTAATACTTGCAAGCAAAGGCACTCTTTTCATGGTCTTCCATTTTACACAGTTGTTTCAGTGTCCAGTCAGGCTTCATAGTTGATGCAAAAACCTCAGGGAAATTGAACTTGAGCTGTAGAAGTGCTTTCCTGCAAGCTCTGCTCACATCCATCACTCTTTTGATAGTAACATATATTAGAAAAGAATGTGACAGACTAATGCCAAAGGAAATGGCCTTTACTGGCCAATGGATTAAGGTCCTATCTCACTTTGGACACCAATGCATAGAGGGACTTTAGATAAGTGGTGTTACATCACAGAGCCATAGTTTTTTTCCACAGGTAATTTGGAGATATCCATCCTCCATTGTTATAGGCTTTGTAGAGCTTCAAAAAGATACATTTTTAAAGTATGTTTATAGAGTTACTACATTGAAAACCCCTAAATGGTAGAAGTTATTAGTATTATCTCATTCTGTTCTTATCATCTACTTATTTTACTTCATTCAGAAAGCATCTAGTTTTTTGATAACGAAAAGTATTTCTCTTTCCACATTTTATGTCCAGTTTCTAGTCTAAAGCATACTACATAATAGTATTTCTATAAACAGTGATGGGTAAAAGTGGGGGTGGATGAGTGAATGATATGTGGAGAGGAAGGAAGTTAGGAAGGAAGGAAAGAATGGGTGCAAGCAGGAAGGGAGGAGGAAAGGAGATTGGGGAGTTTGGGGGCTGGAGAGATGGCTCAGCAATTAAGAGCACTGTCTGCTATCGCGGAGAACCCAGGTTCAATCCCCAACACCTACATGGCAGCTAACAACCATCCCTAACTCCACTTCCAGGGAATCTGACACCATCTTCTGATCTCCGTGGGCATTGCACAAGATGGGTGTACTTTCATGCATGCAGACAATACATTCATACACATAAAACAAAAATAATACATAAAATTCCTTAAAAGAAGGAATTGGGGAGTTAATGAATGAATGAAAGAATAATCCATTTTTCAATTATTTTTGGTACTGTTATTTTTTTTCTTGCCTATGGGTCAAACTTCCGTATAAAAGCTATTATTTCAGAAACCAAACAATCGGGATTCCAAGATTTGTGTGTGTGTGTGTGTGTGTGTGTGTGTGTGTGTGTGTGTTTTGATAGAAAAGAGAGGCAAATTTAGGCATTTGTAATGATGAAACCAAGCAGGAAAATAAATAAAAAATTCTGGATCATTAGGGCCCTTGGGATAAAGTATAAAATTCAGGTTTTTAGAACTGATCACAGCTTGGAGAAAGCTTGTTATTTGGAACGGTGACACGGATGCAATAAACATTCTGAGGTTTATCCTGCTCTGATGACTTGCCTTGCATGGCTTTGATCTTTATATTTGATAATCATTTTCAAATGGTCTGGTGTGTTCGGAAAATGAAGTAGTGGTTCGTGAATTCATGAAGCTTCTTGGAAACGGCAATTTGCAATCAGAACTTAGAAATGGGCTATGTTACAGAACTTGCTCTGTGAGCTGGAGAAACAGGGAAATCCAGAGGAGGAGGATAAACATACTGGTCAAGTGATGCGAGTCAGAGTCAGTGATGGAGTGGAAACTCAGTAGGTACTGGAGGCTGAGGTCAGTTCTCTCTAACTCCATGAGCAAGTTTAAAAGGGATTTATACATCTTGAGGTCTTTTATGAGCTGGTTGTTCTTCTAGGCACTTTCTTATGTATTATCACACTAACTTTTAGGTGTTCCCTTCTAGGGTGGATTTTAGAATCTCCATTTTACAGGTAAGGAAATTGAGATACAGAGAGACTGAGCCATTTGCTCAAGGTCACAGGGCCACTTCACAGAAGAAGGGTTTGAATCATCTGTCTTAAAATAGCCCCTCTGCTACCTTTTCCTTTAACCCAAAAAACTGTTTTTAGCTTAACTCACTCTCAGCTCAGACAAATGCTCCACAAATTGAGGTCACCTGCACATGTCCAGCCTGTGACCAGCCTGCACACATCAAAAGCTCAGGGAGCAGCACAGGGGAATAAGATTCTCACTTCTACATTGAAGAAGTCAGCTGAAAGGTGACCTGATTTGAATGGGAATAGAAATCAAGGCACATGAGATTTGACCTGGACATCCTGTGATCCATAGCTCTGACCATCCTCCTTTTAGATGGATGTACCAGATACTGGGCTTCTAGCACTGGAAAAGCTCAGTCCTTCACAGGCTTTTCCCATGATTTCATATAAGAGATTTGTTGTTGTTTTGCACTCTGAATGTGGTTCCCTTTTGCTTCCCTCTCAATAAAACAGGCCCTGACAGCTCTCTTATTGAGATTATTACTGAGTTGTACCATCTCAGGCCAGTGCATTTAGGAAATATGTTGTTGGCACTCACCAGCAAGTGAGATGCATAAAGAAAATATTCTAATGACAGTTGAGTTGAGAGAGCTTTGATCTCCCTCCAGAACTGCACTCATGGCTTTGAAATGCAGTTCTGGCAAAGGGGTAAAGTCTGGGTGCCTTGGCAATCAGGCCTGAAGCAGACATTCCAGGGGACCCACAACCTCTA
This sequence comes from Nannospalax galili, assembly GCF_000622305.1. NCBI lineage: Eukaryota > Metazoa > Chordata > Mammalia > Rodentia > Spalacidae > Nannospalax > Nannospalax galili. The sequence goes on along the minus strand of NW_008338996.1, from coordinate 7,060,584 downwards.
CTATGGAATCCAGGTGAATGAGTTGTACAGAAAGAAAAGACTCTGCTACACCACTCGAGAGGCAGCTTTGGGAAGGGGCTCTAAATTTAAGAGGGGCATTCCAAATACTGTTGGTTGTGCTGTTAGTTGTTCTTCAGCAAAGGTGAAGGATGCAGCAGTAGGTGGTGGGTGGTAATTGTGGTCAAAAATGTTTGAGAACACTTCAAGCACTTTCTCTCTTACTCTCCTTTTACATATGTAAGAATGAGGCTCTTTGCGATCAAAAAGTACATTACTTAATTTTCCTCAAGAGAGTATATCTTAAACGCATTGTTTCAGAACTCTTCCTTTAACTACCCACTGGCTTCTTGTGCATTTAGCTATTGTTAGACTGTAAGCTAGAGAGCAAATATCTAGTCCATAAGCTCACTGAACAGACACAGATGCTATGCTGCAGAACAGGCAACTTTAGCAAGATGAGCTGAGGATATCCATGCAAGTTCTGCACAGGAGTATCCAGCTGAGGGAGAGAGTGGGGTCTGCCATCCTTCCCATGGTTGCCTCTCTAAGCTATGCATCCTTACGGGGGACTATTTCCACCAACATAATAAAAGGACACATGTTCATAGGCTAGAACCAATTATTTGCCAAGTCCTTCTGGCAACTTGGTGACATGTGACCTGGGCAAATTACCTCACTTCCGTGAGTCCTGTGCTTGCTCTGTTTTGGCACTATGCAGTTTGAAAGTAAAGCACTCAATGACTCAAGTAGCACTCTCTGTCTTAGAAGAAAGTTTAAGGGCCACAAAAGTGATAATGATTTGGATCCAACTGTTTAAAGCTCATAGTCTAATGAAGGAGATTGATTCACTCATTATTCATTGATTGAATAAAGTATAAGGCAGAATGATAAGGACTGAAATAAAAAATGGAGTCACAAAGAAAGGAAACCTCTTTTTAAATTAGTGGTAATAATGCATTTAGACTTGCTGATGTTTATCACAATACCAGTTACCAACTAATTCAATAAAGGTGCCCTATATTGGGAACTAGAGAGATGACTCAGCCATTAAGAGCAATGACTGCTCTTATAGAGGACCCAGGTTGGGTTCCCAGCATCCACATGGTGGCTAACAACCACACGTAACTCCAGTTCAAGGTTTCCAACACCTTCTTCTGTCCTCTGCAGGTATTGCACTCACGTGGTGCACTTACATACATGCAGGCAAAGCACTCATACACATAAAAATAAATAAAATATTTTAAAAAGATCATTGGCTGCTCTTGCAGAGGACCTGGGTTCGGTTCCCAGCACCCACATGGTGGCTGGTTCCAGGGGATCTAATACCCTCTTCTGTCCTCTGTGGGCATTGCATGACACAGATACACTTATGCACATGCAGGGAAAACACTCGCACATAAACTAAAACTTACTAAATAAAGTAATATGTTTTTTAGAAGGTAGCCTGTACTTATCAGTAAGTGTCTTCTGTATGAGAAGAATGGCATAGGGCCACATGGAATTGTGTAGATTATCTACAGTGTCTCTAACTGATTAACACTCATGAGAAGTAGTTTCTATACATTCTGTATGTGTGAAAGTGGTCTGGAGAGGATACATGGAGTGCATCACCTGAAAATAGACTTTGCAGGGAGGGAAGATTTTACATAATTAAAATTGAAGAAGAGATATTGTGAGGCAGAGGGTAGAAGCTAATAAACATGTTTAAGGAGTTGCCATAATTAGACAACATTCAGGAGTTCAGGGTAAGGAAACCATGGGAAGATCCTTAATGACTGAAATTGTAAATGGGAAAAAAAAATAGATGATGGGGAAGATACACTAGAAGTAGAGGCTGGAAAAACTATGTGGAAGGGAACTACCAGGCTCTCTTCTCTTTCAGCAGAAGAATGTAGGAGGCTAGGCTAAGAAGAGGAACTTATATTTTCTGGGTATGTGCTGGCATGGGACTGACCTGTTTCAAAACTATTAGACTCGGACACTTAAAGCAATTTTCCCATGGATTTAGGTCTCTCTGTCCAACTCTCAGTATTATCTGCATGTTTGGGATATAGATTGATTTTTCTAGGCAGTGTGATTTTTTTAATGAATTTGACTGGTTTGTATTGTATGTACAAGGCCAGAGTGTTAATTTTCTCATCATTGTCACCAAAACAACTTAAGGAAGGAAAGGTTCATATTAATTCGTCATTTCAGAGGATTCTGTCCACGTTGTTTGTCCTCCTTAGGCATAGGCAGAACATCATGGCAGTGGAAGCTTGTGGTAGAGAGAATCGCTTACCTCATGGCAGACAGGAAGCAGAAAGGGAAAAGGACTCAGAACCAAGAATAGCCTTCAGGAGTTTGCTCCCACTGACCACCTTCCTCCAGCAAGACTGCCACCCCCCAAAATGACCACAAATTCCCAAAATAACACTACTAAGTATTAACTCAAGAACCTGTGGGGAGGCGTTTCATACAACTGCAAAGTAGTGGCAAGGGGCCCGAACAAGTTGTTTTCCTTCTCTCAGGATCAATAACCCTAGACGACAGTGTTCCTTCTAAATTGTCTGTCTTCTGCTTTCTCCTTCATCCATCACCTAAAGTGCAAAAAGCAAAAACATCATCTTCGAGAAATAGAGGGAGGGAGATGAAGACTGACACAGGCTCCTGGCCTCCAGGATCCTCCACTGATGCGTTTGGGAGAGATCCAGCCTGGGTCTGCACTGATAGAAGACCTCAGTCAGCAGAAGTTTTAGACACATAGCTGTTTTTTTTTCCCTAGGTGGATCTCCCCAAGAGAGATAGAAAGGAGCAAGGCCAGTGGGGCCAGTGGCCTCGCTTGCTGCCAGGGATTCTAACCCCCTTTGGGAAATGGAGACTTCCCAAAGCATGAGAAATCCCCACATATGAGCCAGGGAGAGGATCCAACAACCCACATTTCTGCTTTGGGCTAGGATGAATACCACCCCTTGAAAAGACTGGCTTTGCAATTACCACCGAATAAACAACCAATTAAAATGTCTCCTCTTCCCCTGCCCCACCCAGTGTCCTCCTCTCATGAAACTTTCTCATTTCTAAGTAATGTAGCAGAGGTGGTTTGCTCTAATAAATTTTGTGTTCTCTGCTGGAGAGATCATTTGATGGAAGTGGGCAAATCAACCAAAAAATAAATAAATAACATGCACAGGACAGCTCCAAAGACGCCCAGGCTCCTTTGTGTTTTCATTCCCCTCTTCGTTACTTCTCTTTTCACAATAGGCCTGGATGAGCTTAAAAGAAAGGATGAGGTGGTGGGAATTGTTAGCAAGTCGAGAATTGCACTTGGACTTGTCACTAGTTATGTGACCTCTGAACCCCTGTTCCTTCATCTGTAAGATGTGGGTAAATGATAATTGCTAAATCTATGCCAGGGTTCTCCCAATGAACATGCCAGCCATTACCCAAACCCAGCCTTTTTCTCTTATTACCTTTCTTAATTCACTGAAAAGCTCTGTGGATGCTGTTCCTTTATCATTCTTGCTCTCTCTATAAAGAAACTTGGACAAAACAAGGTAAATAATTTTCCCAGCATGCCTCAAATATTAACTACAAAATTGGGATTCAGACCTGGGGTGAAGCTTAAGAACTGTCCCCATTACCCATTCTATACATTGATTCAAGTGTCAGAAATGAGACAGACAGCCTGTGTACCCAGAATGCTGCAGATTCAGTAGGAGCTTAATAAATGCTGGCTGTCTCCATCCTCATTCCCATCTCTTATAACAAAGTAGACTTAATAGAATATATGAGTCCTGTGGTTGAAGAAGCCAGATGTGGGTTCCTGGAGAAGGGAATGCAGGAGTAAGACTTTGGATCAATAACTGAGCTTGTGAAGCTATTCCTGGAATTAGCCACTTCAAACCTGTTTCCCACCCCTGACATCTTTTCTTTTGAGAAGCCATCAAAATGAAGGTCACATGAATATTTGGCCTCATGAACTTGGGGCTCCCTATGATGGGAATGGCGAGAATGCTGTAAGTAACGGGTATATTTTATTTATGTCAGGGTATCTCTGTAGGCTTGCAATCCACAAATGTCCTGTGGAGCACCTGATAGCCATGATTAAGCTCAGTGTGGTGATGAGGCAACTGATAGCTCAGAGTTAGAAGTTACTGCATCTGAGGCTGGGACCTAAATATTTGATCTTTTCTTTTTCTGAGCTTAAACTGAATTCTATCTGCATTACTGAGTGTTCACCTGATAACGAACTCTGAGATGAAAACTAGGTAAAAAGAGATGAATATGGTACTTTCCCGGGCCCCAGTTGCCCACTTATAACTTCATCCTAAGATGATTGTTAGGGTACTCATGCAGATCCCTAAAATACAGGACGGCAGCAAAATAGAGGTTGGAAGAAGCATGTGAGAAGAGCATTGCACTATTTAGAAAATGAGCTGCGGAACAATAGGCCTGAAACTGACCCAAAGCAAGGAGCAGGGGTAGCCCCTCCCACTCAGTGTTTCTATTCTGATATGTTTGTAGAGTGTAGCAAAAATGCCCACATAGGCGCTCTTAATCACGTAGGGAGAGCCTGTTATTTGAATCCTACCTTTTGGAGACAGCAATGACAGCCAAGGTTACTTTTTTGTTTCAGGGTCTATTTAGATCATTGGGTCTGTTCTTATTTCTTGAGCACCTAGAATATACCAGTCTCTTTTCAAGGACAGTGTCTGTCTCACTCTGCCTCTCCCTCTTTTTTTCTCTCTTGTTCATTCTCTGCCTCCCTCTCCTCTCTTATTTTTTGTTCTTTCCCACTCTCTCCTGTTCTCTTTCTCTCCCCACCTCTACCTCAGGGTCTCTCCTTTTCTCGGTCCTCTCTGACAAATCTCTATCTGAAAGAAAGGATGACTGTGGCATGAAGACTTGATTCATTTCTAAGGTATGACTGTCTCAGTGACAATAACAGTAACCCCAAACAAGTACCTCCCTTTAGTGTGCTTTACTGACAAAGTTATAGTTTTATAGAATGCAGAGTTGTCTACGGGTGGCAGCATGATGCCTCCATGAGAAGAGAAAGCGTTTCCAAGTTATCCAGAGTTAATCCTGAACTCCAGAGCTGTAACTTTGGCAACCCGTTTAAATACATTGGACTATCTGTTTCTACTTTTAACAACAGTAATGATGCCTCCTCACAGGAGTGATGTAGAAATAACAAAGCACACCTTCTTGGGCAGATGGCTCAAAGTCCATAACGAGGGAATGGAAATAAAAGTCAAGATTAGAATCCATGTTATCTCATTCATAGTCTGCTTTCTTGTTCTCTACTCCTTTTATGTGACCTTCTCCACTAAAATACATAGAAATACATGCATAGAAATACAAACACTGACTGTTGATAAATCTAGATTCAAAACTCAACCCAGATATTCATAAGGCGAACAAACTTGCAAGTCTCTTAAACTCACAAAGACTTTTTTTTCAGTAAAATGGGATAATATATTATCAGAGAAATTAAATGATGTGATACGTATGTAGAATGTAGAAAAAGTGTCACACATAGAGCCCTTAATCATGAGGGGATACCCTGTTATTTGAATACTACCTTCTGGAGACAATGATAACAGTGAAGATTACTTTTGTGTTTCAGAGCCTACTTGGATGTTAATGAGCTAAAGAACATTCTTAGATTGGATGGATCAACACACCTCAATATTTTCTTTGCAAACTCTTCAGAGGAGGGGTTGGCAGGAGTGGCAACTTGGCCATGGGACAAGGAGGCCTTAATGCACTTGGGTGAGTCTCAGACACTCCTTCAGGAGGAACCTGGAGTAAGTCAGTATGAAATTCATTAGTGAGGATGAATTCAACATAGCCATAATGGTTCAGGGAGCAGTGGTGATGTGAATAACCCATTCACTTACCTAATTTACAAAACTCTCTGGTATTCCTGACCTTATTTTATCCACCTCACAATACTCTGAAGAAAATAGCACAATATTATCAGCAACACTTTGCCAATGAGAAAATGCAGACGAAGAGAAGAAATGGGGTTTATCCAATTAGTAGCAGAGACACAGCTGGAATCCAAGCTTCTGACTTTGTCCAGGGTCTGCTTTCTTCTTACATCTCTTTTCCCATAGTTCATGCACACATCTTGGCCTCTAGCTACGGTGTCCTGGGACAACCAAGTCAGGGCTAGCCTAAAAGATACCAAAGAAGCAGTAGAAAATGAATCGGTCGGAACTCCTTACTCTTCCATGTTCTACCCACCAGTACTGAAACTGTGCATCTCAATAAACAACAGATCAGTTTATACAAGCCAATCACTGAAAGCCAGGAATGACAGTGGTTCCTGAACCAAGGCTTGCAAGCAAACATTGTAGTTCTTTAGTTTTGACTTTTTTCCCATCTTCATTCAGTCTAATTCAATATGGAACCATGGAATTTTTATGAGTGCAGACTTAAAATCACAATTACAGGCACTGTTTTCTATTCTTAGTATTTAATGTTATACACCGTCTACATTTTTTCATATTTCAGAAGTCTTATAATTGCATCCTGTCCTGCTTTTTTCACTTAAAATCACAAGAGAAAAAACATTCCCTGAGTTATTTTCACTGTGCTAAAGATGAGATTTTTTTAATAGTCACATAATATTCCACTGAGTAAGGCACTACAATGGATTAAACCTGCTTCCCTTAGTAAAATGTTCTCATTATTTACAACAATGCATTCTGATGACTCAGTGGGCATCATGATTTGAGACTGTCAGGGCTCAGCAGAGTGGCAGTGCTGGCTGTATCCTCTGCCTGGTCATCTTGTGATACACCTGGAGTCTAGTAGCTACCCTACATCTATGGTATTTCGGAGATGAGAGATTCTGCAACTTCAGCTGATGAAAGCTGTGCTAAATAAAACTGTAGACTTAGTTTACTTTAGACTGTTACTATATTTTAATTATTTTAAGGAAATGAAACGTGTATGTGAGTGTTTGTGTGTGTGTTTACAAAAAGCAGTTTCGTAGAAATGAGAAAGACATAAAAAATAAATATCTAAGTGCTCTCAACTGAGGGGAATCTATGCCCGAAAAGATTCTTGTCAATGTCTAGAGACATTTTTGGTCATTATACATGGGGGAATGCCACCAGTATCTACTAAGTAGAAGCAAAACTGCCAAATCTTCTATAATGTCCATAACAAAAATTAGATACTTAAAAATGTCAATAGTGCTTATATCATGAAACCCTGTGATAACTGATAGGGATAGAGAGACATACAGGTACAGACAAGGGATGGGTAGGCAAGAATGTACACCTTAGGCATACTTGAAGATGACTAGTTGTATTACATGTCTAGTATGATTTAGGGAACTGTACCAGCCTAGAGCCAAAATGCATGGCTGTTCATCCTTAGCAGAATGGCCTTAGGCAAGAGTCTTTCTTTCCTCAAGTTTGTTTCCTAAGATTTCTGGAGGCAAGTTAGACTGGAGAGCCTCCTAGGATTTTTCTCAGTTGTGAAATTTGCTCCTACTGAAAACAAACAGAAGGTTCATGATCAGAGTCTGGGGAAGGTTGAACAGCAGGCTTCTAAAGTTAGAGAGAAATATTCCTGATGATTCTATGAATGTCAGAGTCTGGCTCAGGGCCAGGAATAGGGGAACTTATAAATCCATAGCAGGTTATAGTATTTCAGGATGATGTCAGGCTCAAGCTATTTCATCTTTTAAGAGAAGTAATGAAACAGGACTCAGGTCTAGTGCTGTGACTCTGTAGTAAAAGAATGAGTCGGGACAGAACAAACAGCCAGGCTGGACTTTAAGTCTGCTGTCCCATTACCATCCCTAGGCTGGTCCTGCCCCATTACCTTAAAGACATCATGGAGATCAAGGGTCATTAGCACTGTGTAGTTCCTTAGTTTAGAGCTCTCTAGAGAAAGAGTCCGGTTTTCAAGAGCACAAGGCCAGTAAGAGGCAGAAGGAGAATCACAACACGTCACACTGACTATACTGACCTGCAAGCTGCCACCTCCCCATCCTGAAAGAAGCTAATGTAAGACACTCCTGTGCAGTAGCACCAATCAAACTCAATTCATTAGAATCCTATTCTAACCACCTTTCCTGCTGTTACATCATGATCCCTGGACAAAGCCTTGAGTGGGAAGGGGATTGGTTCAGACTATGATTGACAGAAAATAACTGAGAATTATTTCCTGTCTCAATTTCTCTTCTTCCCTGCCTCTGCCTTCCCTGCTCAGAGCCACACACATACATACACACCCACACGTGCTCTCATACATCTTCATTTTTGTGTTAGAAGTCTCCAAGCAATTTAGAATCAATAGATTCTGTGAGCCCCAGGAGTGAGTAAGCTCAGCGCTCTCACAATTCAGTCTACTCCCATCACATCTGCTTTGAGCTTGCCATTCCCGGGCTACAAAAAGCACTCTCTCCTTGCCCTTCTTCCCTAACTGTTCTGTTCTTATAGTCTCCCTTTATAAGGCTCTCCTACCTGAATTTTAGCTTTTCCAATGTCTAAGGCAAACACAGAACAAGTATCATCCATTGCTTCTGCTGAGGTTGGTACCATCTGTCTCCCCTGGCTGAGTGATGCTCCTTCTGGGATGTGTAAGGTAGGCAGTTGTTTTTCAAACCAGAGCATGCAGGCAATTCATCCAGGGCTCTTGTTAATCTCATGTGGGTGGACAACAAGTTGCCATGTGATACATGTCAGGGACTATTCTACCTGCTTAGAAATGACCGACTATACTTCACTACCTTCTTTAGATTCAGCAAATAGCACATACTTAAGCAGTATTCTGTTTTCATTTTGTTGCCGTGATAAAACCCTCTGACCAAAAGCAATCTGGGGAAGAAAAGCCTTATTGAGCTTATACTACCAGCATAATTCACTTTGAAGGGAAGTCGAGTCAGGAACTTGAAGCAGGAACCCGGAGGCAGGAGCCCTGGAGGAGCACTGCTTGCTGACTAGTTCAGTGGCTAGTTCAGTGACATGCTTAGCTACCTTTTACATAGCCCAGGATGATCTGTTCAAGGACTGATGCTACCTACAGTGTGCTAGGCCCTTCTGTATCAATTAATAATCAGGACAATCGCCTAGACCAACCTAATCTAGGCAGTGCCTCAGCTGATGCTTCTTTTCTTAGAAGGCTCTAGATTGTGTCAAGCTGAGGGTAAGCCTAACCCAGACATCAGATACTATATTCCAGTCTCTGTTGTAAACATCAACCACAAAACAGAATAAGAGCCCTGGGCGTAGAACCCAATTACCTTGACTTCAAATTCCAGTTCCGTATTTACTCTTGGTCACAAGCCAGTCACTTAGGCTCTCATTGAGTTATGAAATGATTAAGGAGCTGGTATCCTTTAAAGACTCTGCAGAGCACCTGAGGATGTGTAATAATTGCTCAAGAAACATCAGTTGGTATAAGCACTGTTCTAACAGAGCACTGCCTCTTGCTAGGTTTCCTGAGAGTTCTTGCTTTTAAAGCATCAGAGCTGAAGAAATGGGATTCAGAGGCGGTAATTAACTTGTGTGTTGTCACAGGATTAGTGGAGGCAAAATGAAAGCCAGAACTGAGGTGTATGAAACTGTGCAAGGGTTTCATCCAGATAGGAGCCTTTAGAGTGTGTGTAAAGTACAGCAATTCTTACCTTCTAAGAAATAGGTTACAGAAGAAAGTCTTGTCAGTCCAACCATTGAAATCCCTTACTTCTAGTCCTGTCTTTTCAGTAGATGACATCACCTTAGGTCAGTGCCACTCCTCCACAGGCACATTCGAATCATGAAGAGATGACACAAAGTGATCCTGAAGCCTCTTGGTAGCCCTGGTAATGGTGACTCACCGCACAAGTTGTAACAGCACTTGGGATGGTGGAGTCATAGGGTAGAAGAGACTGTTGTTGTTTTAGGCAGTATCCTTTTATCCTTGATTGACTCGGGGGTTCTTGCAGCAAGAAACAGACACTTGCCTAACACTCTGGTTTTCCCCTTGCAGGCGGCATTGTCTTGAATCCATCTTTCTATGGCATTCCCGGACATACCCACACCATGATCCATGAGATTGGGCACAGCCTGGGCCTCTATCACATCTTCCGTGGCATCTCAGAAATCCAGTCCTGCAGTGACCCATGCATGGAGACAGAGCCCTCCTTTGAAACTGGAGACCTCTGCAATGACACCAACCCAGCCCCTAAACACAAGTTTTGCGGCGACCCAGGACCAGGGAATGACACTTGTGGCTTTCGTAGCTTCTTCAACACTCCTTACAACAACTTCATGAGTTATGCAGGTAGGGCCCTATATATCCCTGGGTGTAGTCTAGTCTGGCACAAGACTGAATGTCGGACTTGGGCTCTAGGCCTGGCTCAGGGTAGCTGTGGACAATCTGCTTATTTTCCTAAAACAGAATTTTCATGCCAATCCATGAGAACAGCATTTCTTCCATGAGCATCTCAGGAGTACAACAAAGACATTACATGTGAATGTTTATCAGAAAGACCCATTTTAGGAAAATTATTTGGACCAAAACCCAGTCACTTTAAGGAGAAGACTTAGAACGATTTGATGTGCTGGGTCATCCCCTCTTACCTCTATTTTCTTAGACAAATACAGACCTTTGAACTTGATCTCCAAAGTTCTTCATGGGTTTCAACTGTAGTTTTCTAAGCTGGTAGATCATTGAAACTTTTTTTATATAACCCAGGTCTCCCTTATATTTTATGTTCATTTACTGCTTCGGGGTCAAAAAAGTTCTTTTTGTCATGCAAACACAGAATTACCATATAAGATTGGGTATGGTGAGGACTCATTCTCTGGGTTCCGGGATGCTCTGTGCTTCCCATGAGCATGTGGTACATCAAGGCTACTTCCACCTTTATCAAACTAGAACAAGGCACCCCTTCTTCAAAGTGGTCACAGCTCTGATCACAGGTCCCTGCAGTCATTGTCTACAATTGTACCTTGTAGGCCAACATCGAATTATCATGTATTATTTTACTCAATTTAGGCATCTATTTTCCCTCTAGAACAAGCAAATTCTATGAAATAAGAGATTACCTCTGTCACTGCATTCTCAGGGGCCAGACATAGTGCCTGGTGCTCAATAAATGTTAGAAAGAAAAGAAGAAAAGAGAGGGAAGGGGAATGGTGAGGAGGGGGAAGAAATTCTCCCTTTCTCATGCAATAGTTTTGGACATGCTGATTTCCCTTACAACAGGCATCAAAAATTAAGCAGAAATGATCTCACTTTACAGATGGCAATACTGAAGTTTCCTGTGGACATTTGCCTCTGATAGCACGTTGGATACCAAGTATTCTTTCCCCTTCCCCTTGTGTTATTCTTTCAAAGAGACGCAGCTGACAATGAGGGGAGGAAATTGAAAAACCTGGGTATCTGTGGCACTCTGCCTCCTACAGTGTGTTGGAGGATGCTCTACTGGCTGTAGGTGGAGGGCTGGTAGTTCCATTGGTGTTTGATCTGAGAAAGTCCCTTCCAACTGTTTTGTATTCGTACTGGAGCATTGAAGCAGGTTGTATTCAAAGAGAGGGTTTTTTTTGCTTAATTTTTTGAGAATTTCATACGTGAGCATTGTATTTGCATCATTTCCCCCCTTCTTCCATTCCTACCCCTCTCACATCCCCCCACTCAATTTTGTGACCTCTTCATTGATTATTATTGTTGCATAGAAAAGATTTTTCTACTGAAATCCAAAGGAGTTGATGATCTCACTGATCCTTCCTGTTTCCCATTCCAGGTGATGATTTCAAGGACTCTTTCTGGGATATGGGTCATATAGTTTAAAAGATGTCTTTTGAAAACTGAATATCCCGCCTCTGGACCTATAAAGGGTCTTTAGGTTTGGCTCTAAATAAAGACTGGCGTGCTGGGTATTTCCTCAAAAGCAGGTTCCCACTGGACTCCCATTCCCAGACACACTAACACTACACATCCGGTGCCCTGTCCTCTTAGGCAGCCGTGCTGACGTTCCATCTCTATAGCACCTTTCCTTGGCCAGCTCAGCACACATGGAAGATAAACAATAACAAGAGTTTGGAAGTTTGCCTGTTCTTAGGGGCCAGGAGCTTCCACCAGCTACCAAACCCCCATAAATTCAATCTTCTTTTTTGTTCTTTTGGGGGGGGGGTTCCTCTTTGTACAGATCTAAAGAGTGATTGATTTACTGTTGTTTTTTTAAAGAATCCTCTCAGCTCAATGACCCATTAACAGCAGAACTAATTCATTGAGCTACGATAACAAACTTACACCCGCAAAAGCATATTCAAGGCAACCACGAGCTTTGAAATGTTTGTTTTCCTTAGGCTCTCTGATAGATGAGGTGGCAAAAGTGTCTGGATGAAATTCAAAATGTGGAACAGAATGAGATTCTCAGGGTAGAAGAAAAGGATGCACATGCACGGGGCCTCCTTCCAGAATAGAGGACAGAGTCATTGCCAGTCAACCTATTTCAGATGCTCTTCCTTCCTGGGTGCTTCTTCCTCAAGCCTAGTTACTAGACCTATACTAAATGGTTAGAGAGCCTCCATCCAACAGATCTTGCTGTGGAGGTAGCCATAGCTTGTGGCTTCCACTTTCCAGTATGGTAGCCACTGGCTATATGTGGCTGCTGAGCACTTTAAATACAACTAGTGTAGCTGAAGGCCTGAATTATTAACTTTAAAACATTTTAAATATCTGGGTATAGTGACATATGACTTTAATCCCAGCACTCGGGAGACAGGGGCAGGTGGATCTCTGTGAGTTTGAGGCTATCCTGGTCTACACGAAGAGTTCCTAATCAACCAGGGCTACACAGTGAGAGCCTGTCTCAAAAATGTTTAATTTATTTTAATTGAAAAGGTCACATGTGCTGGTGGCTATCCTATTGATGTTTAAAAACCAAAAATACTTGAGTACTTGTGGTATGCCAGATACTGCATGTGTAAAATAAACCAAAGAGATAAGTGATATTATCATATCCATTTTACAGATGCAGAAAATATGGCTCACAAGTAACTTGACCAGATCTATGTACATAAAACAAGAAAAAATATGACTTAAACCCGAACCTTTCTCCCTGGGGGCTGTAACTTTCCTGTCCTAAGGAAGGTTGATAGAATTCCTAGTAGTCCAACCAAGCAGGCTACAGGCAACTGATGGGTCAAGAGTGTATCAGCAGAAAGCTCTAGGGGAATGTATTTGTTCTAAACAGTTGGATCAGCCCTTGTCAGATAAATGGGAAGAAAACCTATACCCATTTCCTAAAGATAACAGGCCATACTTTGGTGCTACACAGAGAATACATAAGAGTATAGGAAAAATAGGTGTTCTCCCACCTACTGCCTCTGGTACCATCTTTATATGTGCCCAAGCCTTTTGATATGCACACATACTTTGACCCAAGCCATCCATCCTATCTTTAAGGAATATACCTGCAGCAAATAAATCAATTGATATGTGTAAAGATTGAGCTCTAAGAACGTTCTTAACAATGTTCATTCTCCAAATATTTATTAGGTGTTTATTATATACTTGACACAGAACATAAATGTTTCTATAGGTGAAAAATTTTAAATGACTTACACACTCAGAGATGATGGATTCCAGAGATAAAGTGCAAGACATTGACAGGATAGAACACTATGGTGCCATTGAGCATGATATAGCTTATAGCTGAGGGTCGTGATTGGAAGCTGAATGACAGACTCATCAGAGCATAGACCCAGTGTCAAGAATTTGAGCTTGGATTTTCTGTGTTCCAGTATTAGATCCTAGGCAAGTTACTGTTTGTCAGAACCTCCTTTATTTTATCAATTCATGGAGAATAATTGCTCTTACCTTGCTTGAGTGATAATAGGTAGAATCATACAAACAAAGATGTTAGAATTGCCCTTGGTATGATAATTAATATTTGACAAATGATAATTAGCCTGATTACTTGTTATGGAAAGGGCCACAGTATATACATAGTGTAGGACATATATATTATGAGGATTACAAAAATTTATTATTTCACATCCACAATATGCATGTCTATATGTATATATGTATACACACACATATATACACACATATGTATTAGATACCAGTTGTATTATTTCCTAGCAATGAACTTAGGGTGATGTTCAATTTTTTGTATATTTAAATATTCTGTAGTGAATATAGCCTTTCTAATCATTTATTGCCAGGACTATTATTATTATTTGAGAAAGCAAACCAAAAAAAGGCAGTCTTACAAAAAGTGATTCATTTATTCATTAAGATGGTTAAATGTTCCCATTAGTTCTATGGGGGACACACCATCATCATTTCTCCATTTACAGTGGGTAGAAATGCAGCTTCCAGAGCCAGAATTTCATCCAAGGTTCTACAAGTATTAGAGTCCCTGAGCGCCTGTTCTGCACCTCTATGCACTGCACCCTTCCAGCTTCAGGTAGAAATTTATTCCTGAGAACAAGTCTCTTGTGGCCAGTCCAGAACACTTCATAAGTAACGTGGCAGCTTGAGGGAGCCTCTTCAAGAGACCCTTCTACTTAGAGACAACATGGGAACACAGGGGCATGATGGGTCAATTGATCTTGGAGGTCTAGATGAAGGGACCACCGAGAGTGGGAGAGGAGATGTTTGGGTCTAGAAGCCAAGTGGGGCTGACTTTAGACATTAGCTGATTGAGACAGAGTGTTTGTGATGAATGGAATCCCTTTGGGATGTCGCCCAAGAAGCAGTAAGTCTCTGTGATGTAACAGAGGGCATTTGTGGGCATTTTCCAGCATCAGCAATAAATTTCAAATGCATTTCTGTTTCTTACTAACTTATGTCAGCTATCCATTTTCAAAGTCTTTCCTATTGATGAATATGGAAATGGTTAAGATTTAAAATATAAAAGGAAAGCAGAACCTTTCTCTTTTTTGAAGAAAAAAATCAAATAGTTGAGAGTCTTATGAAGAAAAAATTTTGTATGTTTATCTTCACTCATTGTGGTAAATGCTTTTGTGCCCACCCACGTCAATGGATCCTTACCATCACTCTATGAGTTGAAGTTGATTTAAATGTCTCCCATTTATATATGAAGAAACCAATATATAAAGTTAAGGAGGGGGTGGTAGTGCTCAGTTAGTATTTTATGTTTGTACTTAAAATTTATAGTTAATCCCCATTAATGAAGAGATGTGTTAATACTTTTACTATCATAAGCAGGAATTCAAGAGTTTTCCTTACACAATTATTTACCTCATGTCTGTCATGAACATCTCTGTTTAGAGCTCATGGGGTAACCACTAGATCAGAAAGAATGCATATTTTACATTCTGAGCTTTTCGTTCTCCCTTCTTTCCGCTTTCTAACACACACATACATGCACACACATGCATGAGGGCACATAACTTCACACACTTTTCCCAAACACAAGGTCATGAGCATTTGCTGGGCATTGCTGTGAAGTACATACTGTTCCTGTGCCCCACATTCCAGCTTAGCCATATTCTGAGATGAACCCTCTTATTATAGTCATTATCCTCAGATAGGAAAATGAGACACCAAGGGCACAAAGTCACTTGATCTTTTGACTCTGTGTTGTGTACATCATACTTCTTCCCTGAGTCATCACGCCTTCCACCTGCATCTAATCTACTTGGTGACTTATAGCAGGCTTTCGTGTACAGAACATAGCAATGAAGAAAAATTTACCTATTATCTGAGCCTTCTCAGATAGAGGTGTTTATATGCCTGGCCTTAGATAGCCTCAGCATGTGTGATATTTAGGGACTTTCACAGTGCATCTGAGGTTGAGAGAGATTTACTCAGTCACTCCTGTATAGTGTTTATTAAGGAACACCAAGCTCTTCTGCTTCTGCCAAATGTCCTAAGGCTTTCCCCAGGGTGCTGGAAAGAAGACTTCAAAAAATTACTAAGGGAACTAAAGCAGTTTCTGTATATAAACTCCCTCACACCCTTGTCTGTTCCCCTCATGGTCATGTTTAACTGTCCAGCACCTCCCTGAACTTATTTTCTGCATGCTTGATAAAGAGAAATGAGTTTATGCTCCTGAATTCTCAGAAGCACGTTTATTTTTGAGATCTGGTGAGCTCCAGGTTTCTCTGTCTAGGGCTCGGCTGTGGTTTATTCTAAGTGGATACCCCTGAGAAGTGGTGTTTGGGAAGCCAACCCAAACAGTGCCTTTTTCTGCCCCTAGAAAAACTGAATCACACTGTTAATAAGAGAAAAGGGAGGCCAGCCTTTTCCCTAGGGCTGGGTCTTGGGTGTCTGCCTCCAGTCCACACCCTGGAAAAGAAAGAGTAGGATTGAAGGTCATTGGATCTAAAGACACCTGAGAGATTGCTTTCCAATCTCCCTTAGACTACTCTGGGCTCTACTTACCTTATCAGTCACCAACTGGATGGAGACTTTATCCACACTAGATTTCATTTGCACTCAGAAAGAAAGGTATAGGCTGTTTAGAAGCAGAGCCTCGGTTCAAGCTCCAGATATATTTAGCTCTGTGACCTAGGAATAGTTGCCAGACGGCACACAGCCTCAGTTTCCAACTCTGTAAGATGGAGAAAATAACCATATGTTATCCAAAAAAAAAAAAAAAATAGTGTGTTTTTGGAGAATGAGAGTATCTGCCCAAAGAATGGTATACCATGCCTGGTTCATACTTAGCACATGCTAAGTATATGTCCCACAGACATACGTACATATGGACAGTGAAGAAAATATTGTTGTTGTACTCATCCTGTACACAGCTGGTATCACCATTGCCTGACCCTGCCCTGGCCTGGGTCCTGCCAGGACACCATGCCTCTAGCTGGGTGACCCTTACTCTAGTGCCACTATCCTCCTCAGCCTCTGCCCTGTGATCTGATTGGCTTTCTTCTATGCTTTCCTAGTTGACTCTCATTCCCACTCTGCCATCTCCCTCCATTCACTGCTAGTCTACACCACAGATGCTAGTGGTCTTAGAACACCCTTCACTCATTCCTTAAATTGATCAATAGCTCCTTCAAGGAAGGACCATTTTAAGTTTGCATTCCACTCTCTTGACATAGAGAACTGAATATGAGTATGAATGAGTGCCTGGACATCATACATTTGTTTGAGGAGCAATGTCATTGCATTAAAGGAACGTAGAATTGATGAATATATGAATGAATTAAGGTAACAGAATACATCGGGGAGCTAGTGAGCACATGAATGAATGAATCAATATATGAATGAATGAAGAGTGAGTGAGAGGGGAGAGTAGGAAGGTATTGTTGACGTAGGCACCAGAGGATGCGGAGTCCCTGGAAAGCAGCTTTTCTGCCCTTGTCCTTAGCCATGACCTCTTGGCAGCTCTCTCATCAGTCTCGGGCTTACTTTTCCAGTTCAACTCCCACCCTCCCCTTCCTCCTGTTTCCTCTCACCTGTCTCCAGGAGTGATGACTGCACTAATTTGTTCACAGACCATTAACTCCTGAGCACTGGAAGAGGCTGGCCTGAGCTGGCGAAGACAGACTGGGGTGCTGGCTCTCTGGCTGCCTGGAGACGTCACCCTCCTCTCGCATGCCTGCATGCGGCTTTAGGCTTATCTCTCCCTCTGACTCTTGCAGATGACGACTGTACGGACTCCTTCACGCCCAATCAAGTCTCCAGAATGCACTGTTACCTGGACCTGGTGTACCAGAGCTGGCAGCCCTCCAGAAAGCCAGCGCCTGTCGCTCTTGCCCCTGAGGTTGTGGGCCACACCGTGGACTCTGTGATACTGGAGTGGTTTCCACCCATCGATGGCCACTTCTTTGAAAGGTGAGTCTGTGGAGTGTTGATCCCTCTCTCCTCCTGCCAAGAAGAAGGAGACTTGGAAAGGAGGTTGCCTTGGAGCAAAATTTGCTGGGCTTCTTGTTTTTGTTGAACAGATGTGCCCAGCACTGGGCAATGAGTTGTACCCAAAGGTACACTGAAAAGTTTGGGTCAGAGAATAAAAGAATGATTACTAACAGAAATGAGCCAATAATGATGCATGCTTTTAGCTGAATGGTTGTTTAGATTTGCTTTATTATTAGAAACTGGGAACTTCTCTGCTAGAATCTCTTTTGCTCTTGTCTCCATTAGCTTCGGAGTTGAAACTGCCTCTGGCTAATGGGAAATAGCCCTCACATTATACATATAATTCACATTATAAATTAAAACATATATATATATGTGCATGTGCATCAGCATCAAGATTTGTGAATGCGTGTGTATAGTATATAATCATATTTGTACCCAGTGTTTGTGGAACTGAGGGTTGAATTTTGAGAAAACCAGGGAATACTAAGGCATAAGATAGCCCAGTTCTGATCCCTCATCTGTTGTTAGTAAACCACGTGCCACTGGACATGTCACTTCCCCCCATAAGCCTTAACTCTCCTCCCTGAAAATGGGCCTGATGAGGCCACAGTGGTCAGGAGGTGGAGACCTAAATTCAATGGCTTCTGGTGTGTTCTTTCACAATGTAGTTGCCCAAGGAGCTCAAGATTTGAGAGAACCAGAAGTTAAAAAAAAATGCTTATTGGCTAGGTGCAGCTCAGTGAGTATAGCACTTGCCCAATGTGTATGAGGCCAAGAACCCAACCCCCAGCCACCATCACTGCAAAACAAAAATAAATATTCATGAAAAATGTTAATATGTTTCAGAATTTTGCTATTTTTCAGGTAATATCTCACTCCCACCCTCAATCCTTCTTGGGATGTGTATCCAGCAATCGTGATATAACATTGATGATGGTAATGATAGCCACGTTAATCATTAATTTGTGTTTCTCTACTGAGGTTACATCTTTCTGTCAAGTTCTTACCTTGTGATAGATTCTGCACTAAATGCTTCATGTACAGAGTCTCATTAAACATTCACAATAACCCAGAGGAAAAATGGGTCATTTTCTTCATGTGCCAAATAGGGAGAGAATTGAAGGAAAAAGAGCCTGAGAAATTTGCCCAAGAGCCCATAGAAAGGAGTGGAGTTTAGATTCCAACTCACAATTCAGAATGCCTTGACTGTGAATCCCATGAACTTTCATTATGTTGTTCAAACTCTAGACTTATGAGGGAGGTATTATGCTTCCCCACAAAAGAGCCACCAAAGGTGACCAAGAGCTCTCATTTACAAGTTGTGCATACATGTGTTTTGTATGTGTAGGAAAAACATAAGTAAAAGAACTCAATGGAGATTTTTCAAAGGGAAAATGTAAATAACTAATGCATACATTTTTAAATGTTCAATATCACTATTTACTAGGAAAATTACTAGTCACATCTGTAATGAGTTACCACCTCACATTCTTTTGATGGCTATTCTCAAAAAGACAGGAAAACAAAGGACTGGAGAGATGGTTCCGTGGTTTAAAACACTTGCTCTTCTCTCAGAGCACCCAGGTTTGATTTCTGGCACACACATGGCTAATAACTGTTACTCCAGTTCCAAGGCATCCAATGCCCTCTGCAGGTCTCTGTGGAGCATTGCATGCACGTGGTACACTTACATACGTGCATGCCAAACACTTATACACATTATAAAAAAAAAAAAAGACATTAAAAAAAAGTTGAGAAGGCTTTGCAGAAAAGGGAATCATGTACACTGTTGGTGAGAATGCCAGTTAATACAGTCACTACTGAGAACAATATGGAGGCATCTCACACAACTGAAATATAACCGTCTGATCCAGCATGTTAGTTGCTCTTCTGTTGCTATGATATGGAAGGAAGTGTTTATTTTTGTTTATGGTTTCAGAGATATAGGAGTTCATTATGACAGAGAGCCATGGCAGCAAGTGGCAGGCATGTAACAGATACTGAAAGTTGAGAGCTCACACTTCCAACAGCAATCACAAACCAGAGAGGGCAAACTGGAAGTGAATCAAGACTACGAACTCTCAAAACTCTCACCAAGTAACAGACTTCTTCCACCAAGGCCACACCTCCTAAACCTTAACCAATAGAGCCATCAACTAGAAACCAAGTATTCAAATATTTGAGCCTGTGGGGGACATTCTCATTCAAACCATCACATCCAGCTCTCTTGCTACTGGACACATATCCAAAAGAATTGAAATTAAAGGCCTAGGAGATAACTCAGTGGTTAAAGAACTTGCCTGCAAGCATGAAGACCAGATCAGACCCCCAGAAATACAGTAAATGCTAGAAAGCCATGGCAGCTTGCCTGTAATTCCAGCCTAGGAGAGTGGAGGCACGGACCCCCCCCACCCCAGAGCAGGTTGGCCAGCAAGACTATATCAGTGAGTTCTTGGTTTGGTTGATAGACTTTGCCCCAGTGAATAAGGTACAAAAGCAATGGAGGATGATTCCTGATATCACCCTCAGGCCTCCACATGTAGGTGTACACACATGTACATGAACCTACATGTATACCCCTAGCATGCAAAAAACATGAACACATACACACCTACACACTATACACACACACACACACACACACACACACACGATAAATGTGAGAGGTGATAGGTTTGCTCGTGACCCTCATTTACTCATTATAAACCAATATGAAAGCATTATCTAATAAGCATACAAAATATTTATCAATTAAAAATAAACTTTTAAAAATTAAAAACGCATTATACCATGATATGGCATAAAATTTGGAATCTAATTTTGTATATCACTATCAGTCCCTGAATCTAGAACCTTCCTTTGGCAGCCACCAGAGAAAGAAAGGAAGTGCACTCCCTCAGCGCCTGGCTCCCAGTAGGAACTCCCTTTCCCTGGCCCCAGCTGCCCTCTTAGAGCTCAGAGCTGGGTTTGGGAAACCTCATGTGACACTTGAGAGTAAGCTTTCCAGCAGCCTGTAGATTTATTTATTTTTTCTGTGGTGATGAGAAGTATCAGACTTTTGGTCAAGCCTTGGCCTCGACTCTACTTAAAAATGGAAGTTTTATAAATGAAGTTTCCTGTGTATGTATTCAATTTGTATTTCATAAAGCAGTTATTGTCCATTAAATAAATTCCATCTGATTGTTGGAAACCTATTAGAGGGTTAATTGTTGTGTAATGAGATATGTCTCTATTGCATCGTACCCTTAGCTTCAATCAATATGTTTTTAATATCCTATAGTCAGTTGGTACTTGGGGCTCATACAATAGCTATTCTGTTCAGGGTACGATTTCATAATGGAGTTATCACAAGCTAAATTGAAGCTGACATTTTTGAAACATGTCTAATTAAGGTTAGCAGCTATGTAGACCATAGTCTATAGCGAAAGGAAGTTGGTCCACAAGTATCAAGAAATTGTTGTAAAGAAGTGGAAATACACTTTAAATGCATCGCATGCTCACAAGCAGGGAGTTTATACTCCTGCACATTGGCTTAGTTTGAGGCACACACACTGTGATGTCCAGTCATATCTTTTCCCTCCTCAACTTCATTGCTCCCAGTGGACAGGACCCCGGGTGAGTCATCTTAGGCCTCTGATCCTCTGAGTCCTTCCATACAAAGGTGCTAATGGTGCCCATATTACCTGCATTTTGTAGGACTTCAGCAAATGACATCTACGATGTGCCAAGCACAAATATTTTACACTCAATAAATGCTAGCTTCTATCTTGTGCAATATTTTCCAAAGCTCTTTAGCTTCTTGAAAATTCCCTTTCCCTTGAAAACCTCTGGTGTTTTCCACGTCATCCATCAATGCCAGTGTCTCCTTCCTGGCCATGCTCGTGTCCTCCTGCTGTTCTCACATCTGTGGTCTAGGAGAACACAAGGGCTTCCCTTACAAAAACATTCAGATCCTCCCACAGTCTATGTCCTCACACATAGGCAACTGAATAAATAATTCAAGGCCACCCCTGGTTTCTCCAACTCCTTTATTTTTATCTGTCTTGCAAACATATGTGTTAACTGGTTGGTTTCAGTTATCTGAACAATTGGTTATAGAAAGAGTACTGGGCTAGGAACTATGAGACCAGTGTCTGAAGTCTTTGCAAATGCATCTATCCCCTCTGCTTCTTGATCTTCAGTTTTCTGATCAGTAAGCCAAAGGGGTTTGGTCTTTCTCAGCCAGGATTTTCTTTTTCATGTCTCTGAGAAAATAATGAGTAACTTTTTTCTGCAAAGATGGTACCTACTAGTGCCAATCTAATTGCAAAGGAGAGAAGCTACTTCACTTTATCTAGACTTGTTTAGAGAAGCACTGTTCAATAGGACTTTATGCAATAATGATAATGTTCTATATCCACACCTAGCAAGGTAGTAACCTCTTAACTGTGGCTATGACTCACTTGAAATATGACAGATGTGACCAAGTTCAGGATTTTAAAATATATTTCATGTTAGTTAATTTAAAGTTAAAAAGTCACATGTGGCTACTAGGCTCAATATTGAGTAGCGCAGACTTACAGCTTTGAATTTTGACTCACATAACCTGAGTACAAAAGTTGATCTGTCCCAACATTAGCATTCTCCAATGGTATGATTTCATTGTGTGTGTGTGTGTGTGTGTGTGTGTGAGAGAGAGAGAGAGAGAGAGAGCGAGAGAGAGAGAGAGAGAGAGAGAGAGAGAGAGAGAGAGAAAGAGAATACAAGTGTCTGTGAAAATCAAATAAATGTCAGACACAGGAATGCATGCACTCCCTGGATGTGTAGGGCACCACACACCATATTTGCTGTTGCTCACTCATCAGATGTCTGTTAAGAACTCGGTGAAGTATAGGAGACACCATGGACTTCAATAGCTACCATGTCTCTCTATTTCCCTTAGATATTTTCTTTGTGGTGGTATACACAACTGACCAGCATGCTAACAAACACCCCTCCTTAGCATATGAGCCCAGAAGCACAAAGGTTCCCTGTTAGGGGAACCCTGTGGCTTGAAATCCAGCTCTGCTATTGTGTCTTTGCAGATAACTAGAGCAGTAATAGAAGGGTAATCAGCAGGGCTGATGCATTTTGAAAAATGACGGGTTGGGCTGGGACATTTCTTGACATCATCTAGAAATCCAGTTGCCGGTGCCTGGGCAGGCATCTCAGATCTGCAGATTTTTAGGTCCAAAAGAATACAGAAGACTCATTCCTCTGCCTTCCCCACAACTGTCTTCTAAATAGACGCCAAACTTAGAGAACAAGTAGGAACCCAGAGACTGTTATAGCCAAAGGAAGATTGAATCCAGATACTCCAGACGGTAGGGGAAGCCACCATAATATTCCACGTCTGGGACTGGTCCCATTGAGAGATTGGCTCACCCCCTGGAAAGCTGCTAAAATGAATTAGATGGCACAGTAAAGAAACTGCTTTTGACTGTTAAATTGCAAATGACTCATTCATCCCCAGAACATCAGGGCTGGAAGGTTTCTTAGGCATCCTCTCATCCTCTCACTTTCTGGTAAAGGAGCCATGCCTTCATGTTTAATGCCTATGGTACAGGACGGTTCCTGGCCCATAGTAGGTACCTGGAAAATATTGTTAAGGGAGTTGTTTTGGAGGACAAAATGGGACAAAAGAAGTTCTTACAACCATGTGGGAAATTCTCAGTGAAGCTTTTCATACCAAATGCAATTAAAATTATTGTAGGTAGAGTTCTAGCCTGTTGAATCTGTGCTACTTAACATCAGAGAAATGTGTGTGTGTGTGTGTGTGTGTGTGTGTGTCTCTGTGTGTCTGTGTCTGTGTGTGTGTGTGTCTGTGTGTCTGTGTCTGTGTCGTCTGTGTCTGTGTCTGTGTCTGTGTGATCAGAACAGAAGCCACTTAGAACCAAACAAAATCCAAAGCAAGAGGGGGAATTTCATTTATAGACATTTTCCTGAAGTCTTGGCTTATATATGGAGAACATGGAATAACACAGACTGTGTCCTCTGTCCCATTGCTTTGGCCCCAATCCCATCAGATGCCCACTCAACTGTTCCTAAGTCAGTATATTTCTCCTCTTTCCTTCGCCTCCTAGAGAATTGGGATCAGCATGTGACCTTTGCCTTGAAGGGAGAATCCTGGTGCAGTATGCGTTCAATGCCTCCTCCCCAATGCCCTGTGGCCCATCAGGACACTGGAGCCCTCGGGAAGCAGAAGGTAAGCCAGGATCTAGATTCTTATTAACAGGTGGGGTTTTCAGAAAACAGTTTTCTCCAACCCAATCTCATTTCTTAATGGTCTTTCTTATATAATGTCTTGTTTAATCTTAAGATTCTTTGCAAGGACAGTGTTCATGCATTCATTCTTTTTGCAAATACTTTTCAACACACACTGTTCTAAGTATGCTATTCTCTGGTTACATATGAGGAAATAAAGGCACCATGATATTAAATAAGGGCCAAAGGCACACAGTACATCAAAATACTCATGTAACTTGCAGGCTCTAGCTGCCTATTGGTACATTAGAGTTAATGTACATATCTGGGGACTTCAAAGCATCAGTCATCTTTGATTCTTCTTCAGTTATTTCGAAGACTGTGGGTCATACTTGTGTACGTCTAACCCATTCCTTTTCATTTTTTCCATGTACCCTCTTATTTGGAAGACACAGGAGGGCATCACCTCCTGGTTGCCCCTGTCTCGGCCTCCACACATGGTCAGATCTTGTCCCAAGTGACCAATGACTGAGCTTCCTCATAACATCTTTGTTTTGTTTAGAAAACAGCTTCTATGTCTTATAGAAACATAATATCTTTAGACAGATCTTCATGGTTACACTCTGTCACTTGCCCCTGAAACCAAGCTGACAGAGATCCTGTGCCTTCCTCTCTATATTCTACCTCCCTTTCCCTGACCTGGGAGACTTATACATTGTTCTAATTCACTTTGCTGTTGCTCTGATAAATGCCATGACAAAAAGTAGCTTGGGAAGACAAGAGCATAGTTCATCTTACACTTCTAGGTAGCAGTTCATCAGCTAGGCAGGAACCTGGAGACAGACACCGAAACAGAGACAGTAGAGGACCTCTGTTTTTTGGCCTACTCTCTCTTTGGCTTGTCCAGACCCACCTACCTAAGAATCCACAGTGGACTGGGCCCTTCTATATCAATTAGCAATCAAGAAAGCACCGCACAGACAGATCTACAAGCCAAACTAATCGAGGCAATCTCTCAATTGAGACTCCCTCAGATAACTCTGGGCTGTGTTAAGATGAAAGCTGAAGTTAACTTGTGGGCATGTTGACCCTGTCATACCCCCAGGCCCTCTTGCAGGTCAGTTGGAACCAACAGTCACTGGGCGAGACACCCTCACATCAGTTCAACAGAGGAGCAGAATTCATCCCCTTGTAGAACAGCAGTGAGCTTTCCTCCTCTGTCCTCTATATTTTTAGAAAGAGGGTTGGAAAAGAAAAGCCAGAGATAGACTAAAGCAAAGGAAAAGGATCAGAGAGGAAAGTTGAAAAATGATGGCACTGTGCTTTATTTTCTAAAGTAGCTTAAAATAAAAATGAGAGTTGAACTCAGGCACTCTAAACAAATCCATCTGGATGTAAAGCAGAGAGATGTCTGGGAGGACCCCTCAGCTCAGCCCCGCAGAATCACAGGCTGTCAGACTTAGATGAGACACCTGGGGACACAAAGCTCCTGTCCCTACCCCGTGAGGAATCCCAATGAATTTCCTCACCAAGGTATGCCCTAGCTTTTTAGAAAGTTCTTCCTGGCTCTGCAATCACAATTTCCCCATCAAATGAAACCATTTTGGTATCTCTCAGAAGAAGCTATGCATCTCTGACACCACACCACACTTTGCATACTTACACGGGTGTACCTGCCTTTACCTATGTCTGCCACAGGATCTAGATGTTGGGCCTGGCCACAAGCGCATGGTTGAAACTGTGCTGATGATCCACCACGAGGGAGTGAGATAAGCAAACGTGTGATTACCATGCAGTGAAAGAGCCCAAGCTGATCAAAGTAGAGGGCTAAGGATCCAGTAGAAAGGGGCCCTCACTCAGGACTACAGGCCTAGGCTTCCCACTAAATGTCACAGAGCACACTGGAGCACTTTAAACAAAATGCCTTAGTTTTTACTTACAATGTGATAGCTACTAATAGAAATAGATTACTCAAGCAAAAGGTCCTCAATAATGCTATGTGCGTTTAGGGGGATTTACCTATGAACAGCATGGTAAGAGTGGCAGCTGTTGTACAGGTGAGGTACATAGTGTTCATATGAGTTTGGATTCACGCTGAGACCAGGGAGAGGACACCATGTACTTTGGACAGAGTAGAGCATAGGTTCATAAACTGTGGGTTGAAATTCCATATAGGGTCAGGTGATTAAATGTGAGGATTGCATAACATTTGGCAACAGTAAATGGTTTCTGAACATGCATTCGCCAAAAATTAACTCAGTCAAACATGTAATGAATCCTAGGTATTTCTGGCAACAATAGCCCATGTTACATTATACAGGATCACTTCAGCCCTAATTCTGAACATACATGCATTTTGGAATGCTCAAGTCTTCACACCGTTTAAGCCAATGAATGTTACTTTAAAACCCCTTAGATTTAAGATTATTCTGTGCTATGAATTGTAGTGTTTTTACTGTTTGTACACAGTGTTTGGCTCACATATAAACATAGTGGTTTAATTACAGAAAACAAAGACTTAATATTCTCCTACTGTCGTGTCTCAGCATGTACCAAATTGGTTTGTCTTTGGCTTGTACTGTGTTACAAATGCTTGACTTAAAAAAAATACGTTCAAGTTGCTGACTTAAGTTTCATTAAGAAAAATAAAGTATTAACTGGGTTTTGGCTTGGGATTAAGACAGAATTTCCAAAAACTTTTGAAATGGCCCTAAACAGACACCTGCCATTCCTGTGATTCATATTTATGCCCCATAATATTCTCAGCACTAACGACTATAAAATCAAAATATTGATCAGCTCTGAAAAACACTGAAGGTACTCTCTATGTCTTAAAATACCAAATATTCAGGGAAAATTTAATCTTTTATGTTAAAAAGCATATCCATCTCATTAGTGTGCAGATTTACTTTTGTCTTTGATAAATGATAACATTATATGTATACAATAGAATTCTTTTAAAGGAAATTCCTTACGATTGATTATCAAGAAATGTTTGATTTATATATACCCATTTTGTTTGTGATTTTTGTGAGTTTTTAAATATTTTATGTGTATGAGAGTTTTGCCCGTGTATATCTGAGAGTACCACATCATACAGTGATGACAGAGGCCAGAAGAGGGCATTGAATGCCCTGAAACTGGAGTTACAGTTGTTAGTGCCATGTGGGTGTTGGGAATGGAACTCAAGTCTTCTGTGACAGCAACCAGTGCTCTTAACCACAGAGCTATCTCTCCAGCCCCACATACAGCATTTTGTCTACCTGTATACCAGGCATTACATAAAAATCTCAAGTGAAGGGGCTGGAGAGAAGGCTCAGTGTTTAAGAGCACTGACTGCTCTTGCAGAGGACCCGGGTTCAATTCCTAGCACCCACATGGCGGCTACAAACTGTCATTAACTCCAGTTCCAGGGGAATCAGAAGCCCTCTTCTGACCTCCGCAACGTTGCACAACATGCATGTACTCACATACGTGCAGGCAATACACTCATACACATAAAATTTTAAAGAATCATAAATAAGTTTTTTTAATTTTTAAATTTTTTTTAAATCTCAGGTGAAAAGTTGCAGTTGAACAGAGTTTAAGAATCCTTAGTGTAAGTTTTGTGGTAAGACACACAAGTTTCTAAGATTGCTCCAGCAGCTCTGTATAAAACAGATTAAAGGATGAAGGTTCTGGAAGAAAGGAAGCAGTTTATGGTTGTTGCCAGAATCCAAATGAGCAATGGTGGTTACTCCTGGTGGTCTATGCAGTGAGGACAGAGAAAAGATGCTCTTGTGAGATAATTGGGTCGTAGGATCAACAAGGCTCTCCCTTTACTAAAACTATCTTGTTTCCTTTTTCTACTTGTTTGAGTCACATAATGTCCAGATATCTCTACACACCTCATCCAAACCAACTGTCAGTCAGTGAAGTCTGTTCTTGGCTTGTCCCTGCTCTCTTAAAGTGTGGCATGTGGTTCATAATGAAGCCCAAGTGAGGAGCCCCTGGTTTCTGAGCTGACTCAAGTCATTGAGGACTACCCAGCACCTCCTATATAAATTTAGTACATTCAGGCCAGGAAAAGACACTGTTCTTTTTTTAGTTTCCTATTAAAGGCTCTGTGATCTGTTTGGCTCAGACCTTTTTAATATCCTTGAAGAAATAAACTTTTCCATGAGCCAAACTCTGAATTTATTTCTCAACTCATTTTCATCCTATTTATCTTTGTGTGTTTAAGTTTTTGGACTTCCCAAACTAACAGAAAACTCCCAAGTTCATGCGCAATGACAGATATAGCTGTGGGTTTGAGGGAAAAAATATGGGGCAGGATTAAAGGAGTGGACCTTGGTCCTAGTCCTGGCATTGACATAGTTTGTTCCTTTCAATGAGTTCCTAAATATCTCTGAACATGGTGTCTTATCATAGAATGGACATTTGAACTCTAGTGTCCTTACTTTTCCTATGTCCATATTAATAAGAGAGAAAGTTCTTCTTTTTAAAGACCTTTCTTGAATATCTACTGTACTCCATCCATTTAATAGCACAGTGTAAAGAACTTGCCTTTGTTTACAGAAAGTAGATATACTGTTGTCACTTAAGCAAAATCTATATTTCATAGATACATATTTTTTGAAATATTAACCATGTTATGCTCATAACCCAGGAATAAGATGGTTGAATCTCATAGACACAAACTCCACTTAAGACCATGTATTCAAGTACAGGTTTCAGAGTGATAGGTTTTCCATGACAGATTGGCACGTGGTACCAGCTGTTTTCATTTCCTTTCTTGTTTGTGTGCGTTTTCTCTCTATTTTTCTTCTAGACTATTTCAGGTGTGCTGAAACAGGCATCTGGAAAAAAATCTTGGCACCATATCTACATTCATGTCAACAGCTGCAGTGTGTATACACTTAAACATATAATAGGAGTCTCTATAGATCTTCATAAATGTAAATTTGGATAAGCATACTATGTATAAATATATTGCTATACATATCTATGGCCTTATTCCTAGTGGACTGCTTATATAAACAGGGACTTTTCCATTTAGTCACATATATACAAAAGAATATGTATTACTAATGAAGTAACAGGACCTTTGTACCTCACTTGCTCTGTCTTCCTTTCCTCCCTTTACCTCTTTTTCCTTCCCTCATTTACTTCCTTCCTTCCTCCTTCTCTTCCTTATTTTATTTCTTCATTTCCTTTTCTCAGCATGTCTCTGTCTCACAACCACATAACAGTCAGTCTCACAGCTGTGCCCACTTTTCCTTCTTAGAAATTTTAACTCATGATCTCTAATGGTCCTTTTGTCCAAACTGTAGATGAGTAGTCCAGTAGTATAATACTAATAGTGTAAGAATCTCCTAACTGACTTTGCAAGGCCAGAAGCTCCATGAACACAAAAAACACAACTGAAAACAAAACCTGTTCCCCCCAGAGACTAGCCGAACACTGCACACAGACCCACCATTTAGTCATTGTTCTTTCAATGCATAGACATATAGATAGATGAATAATGGATGGATAGATGAATGGAAGGAAGGAAGGAAGGAAGGAAGGAAGGAAGGAAGGAAGGGAGGAAGGAGGGAAGGAAGGAAGGAAGGAAGGAAGGAAGGAAGGAAGGAAGGAAGGAAGGAAGGAAGGAAGGAAGGAAGGAAGGAAGGAAGGAAGGAAGGAAGGAAGGAAGGAAGGAAGGAAGGAAGGAAGGAAGGAAGGAAGGAAGGAAGGAAGGAAGGAAGGAAGGAAGGAAGGAAGGAACAACTTAGGTTACATAAGACCCTGTTTCAAAAGGAAGGAAGGAAGGAAGGAAGGAAGGAAGGAAGGAAGGAAGGAAGGAGGGAAGGAAGGACAGATGGATGGGTTGATGAAATGACAGATTGATAGACAGTTGTAAGGACGAGTACACAGACAGATGGAGGATTAATGAAATGATGGATGGATAGTATTTATTCTCTAAATAATGATTTTCCTAAAAGACAAATTTTATGTCACTTATCTATTTAAAATTTATCAGATCCTCTTCACCTATCTTAGTATAAAATATAGTTTCCTTGATATGACATACAAAGCACTTCCCAATGTGAGTTCTACTTAACCCTGCCAGGAGCGTCTGCTCTTCTTTTGTGAAACCATGGTCATCTTAACTGACGTTCTTTCTCAACTCTTGTCTTGGCTTGAAACACCTCCTCCTACTAATATTTTCCTTTCTAATTCCTCGTTCTTTTTCAATACAGAGCTAGTATGTTCATGAGCATCTACTACTAAAGGGCTCATTCCATTCACACTTAACAACTAAGGTAGCTGTACAGTGGGTAACACAACCAGAAGCTGAACAGTCCACATTTAACCCAACTACTGTTGCTTCAAATCCTGGCACACTGCCTGGACTAACAACTTCACATAATATTCTGCTCCTTACAAGAGGATTGCTTAGCCATCAGAAGCTCATTTTTCTCTTCTGTAAAATGAGTTTAGTAATACGTGCATCATAGACTTGTTGTCAGAATGAAGAGAGCTGAGGCGTGCACTGTGTTTGGCTGTGCACATAGAGGATGCTCAGTTGATGAAGCTGGTATTATTAATGGGCTTGCTGCTTGGTGATGGGTTGGACTTCATGACTCTTAGGGCTCTTTTTTAATATCTAAGGGTCTGTCTTTAATAACCAAACAAGTTCAAGCTTTGCTAAAATTTCTACTTCCATTTGCCTACTTGAGCTTAATGACCAGACTCACCTGTCCTTTGGAAAGTATTTGGTCTCTCTGTTTACTAACAAGAAAACAAAGAAAGATGAGCCAAACAGATTTCTCATCTTTTCTATCCTGTGGCTTCTTACCACTGGCAGTCATTTTCTCCAAGGAGCCGATAAAAATCACTTTATACCTTGCCAACTCAGGGAAAAACATATGGAGGGTGCAGCACCCATCACTGGACAGCAGACTCCAAAATTCCATGCTGTAACTTCTTTTTGTAATATTATATCTGCAAGAGAGAATTGTTCTTTAACAAATACTGACCAAATATCTACTATGTGCAATCTCAGACCAAGCACTATATTAATCAAAGGTGCATGACTAAAGTAGATGTGTAAAACAGAGACAGCAATGGTAATTATCTTTCAGGATTTTGAATTAGTTGAATTAACTAATAACTAAGGACTATTCATCACGTATTATGCACTCTTGGCATTGATGTGTGCAGAATGAATAAGAGAGCCATGTGCCCTCACAATCCATACTTAAGAGTCAAGAATTCACTGGGTTGGAGACTAGACAGGAAGAAGGCTTTACATAAGTAAGAAGTCATTGTTCTTAAACTAAGAGTTACTTCTAGCCAGCAGTTGCTGTGGGTGATGGATAATAAACCTAGTCAAGGTAGGGTAAAAGTTATCTTGTAGTAGTATTTCTCGCTTCTCAATCTAGTGCGTTATTTATGGAATGTATTTGTGTGATTTTTCTTGTCCCCCTTTCTTTTCTTTTCTTCCTCTATTTTTCATTTCTACTTGATGGCATCTCTCTTCTATGTCTATGGACAGAGACAAAGATGTAGTGGAAATCAACAGCCTTCATGGTAATAAAATCCCCCCAACCCACACCCAAATAGCTTTTCAATGCTTATGTTATGGCTATTCCTGCTAGCCTGTAACATTATCACAAACATTTTCAGACTAATATGGCTTTTTTTCTTTCCTGATTTATAAATATTCAACATGCTCTCTCCCACACATATACACACCACCACTGCACAACAACCACCACCACCAGCGGTAACAACCAATAACACTGAAGGAAAAAAAACAATAAAGAATATGGCTAATAAGACTTGGGATTCTTTCATCCTGGCTTCACCAGTAATCTCTGTCTCTCTCAATAAGAGCAAATCACCATATTGAGCTCTGATTACTTTTCTCGGCAGCACAATGGAGAGCTCTCTGAAGGTCTAGATGTGACCTCAGCAGAAAAGAATTTAGAAGTTGCTGTACACTGAGGTCAGTGGAGATGAAGCACCCCCTCCCTGGGAAGAAGAGCAGTAGACTCCTTCCTTCCTTCCTTCTCCTCCTCTTCACCCCCTCCCCCATTCCTGAGTCAAACTGGACAGAACTCAGAGAAGCTCTGTGGTATGGGATGACCTCATGTAGGCAAGAGGAGGAGGAGAGATAAGATGACCCCAAGTCTGTCTTGCAGCTCTGTCATTCACAGTTCAGTTTCCTCCCAGACCTTCTGGCTAGGGGTATAGCCTATCTTTGCTTACCCCCTCTGTGGTGTGTTTTCTTGTGCTCTGTCAGTCCCAGTAGGCTGGGCCAAAGTTAATAACACAACATGATCCCTTCATCTAACAGGAGCTTTATGGTGTATGCCTTTGCTCAATTTACCCTGTGCTTTTGAGCCTTAATAGCCTCACTTATAAAATGAGTTCATGCAAGAATCAAACAAGCTCATGGGACAAAGAGGTACTCAACAGAATGTCTCTCTTTCTATGCAAGGCAGCAAAGCTTCTAAGCAAGATTAGGAAGGAAAGTCTCAGCATTAATAGTAAAACCCTTGAATAGTTTCAAATGTCTGGTGATTCATCTGAGATCTGTTTTGCAATGAGCTGAGTGACTGATCCATATAAGCAGATTTTTCATTTATTTATTTATTTATTTATTTATTTATTTAATTTTAATTTTATGTGTATGGGTGTATTGCCTGCCTGTAGGTAAGTGCACCCGTGCTGTGCAGTGCCTGCGGAGGTCAGAAGAGGCTGTCGGATCCCCTGAAACTGGAGTTACAGACAGTTGTTAGCTGCCATGTGGGTGCTGGGAATCAAACCCAGGTCCTCCGTAAGAGCAGTCCGAGCTTATAAGCAGATTTTACATGACACAGATCTACTCTCTCTTTTGTCTCTCTAAATTCTCAATAGGCTAATCTTTTCTGGAGTCTGCAGGAAGCTCTGAAGCCCTAGATGAAATTCTTCCTTAATAACTGTTTTGCATCTCTCTTTTCCACAGGTCACCCAGATGTTGAACAACCCTGTAAGTCCAGTGTCCGAACCTGGAGTCCAAATTCAGCTGTCAACCCACACACGGTCCCTCCAGCCTGTCCTGAGCCGCAAGGCTGCTACCTCGAGCTGGAATTCCAATATCCCCTGGTCCCAGAGTCTCTGACCATCTGGGTGACCTTTGTCTCTACTGACTGGGACTCTAGCGGAGCTGTCAATGATATCAAACTATTGACTATCAGTGGAAAGAACATCTCTCTGGGACCTCAGAATGTCTTCTGTGATGTTCCACTGACCATCAGACTCCGGGATGTGGGTGAAGAGGTTCATGGCATCCAGATCTATACTCTAGATGAACACCTGGAGATTGATGCAGCCATGCTGACCTCCGTTGCAGATAGCCCACTCTGCCTGGAGTGTAAACCCTTACAGTATAAAGTGGTCCGAGATCCTCCTCTCCAGGAAGATGTGGCCTCACTAGTGCACCTCAACAGAAGGTTTATGGACATGTAAGTGCATTCTCCATATAAGAAACTGGTCAAAGGGATAGGCTGTGGAGGGATGTAAGGAAAATTAGAAGATCTGGGCTTGTAGAAGAAAGTTCAGTTCAGTCAGACTTACTTGTTGGGGTTGTGGTTCAGTGTTAAATGTAGACTTGTGTTAGCATGGCAGAGCTGATATGCTAGGGAGGGCTACAGTGTAATCAAAGGGCTTGGGTTCAAATTCATGTCTGCTATGTGACTCTTACTTCACTTCAGCCTCTCTAAAATTTGTACCAACAGAAAATGAAAGAGATGGAATGTGAATAGCATGAAAAACTCCTTTTCTGTTAATGCAAAGGGGAGAACTGAAGGGTGCTAATGAGTTACGTAAACTTGAAGCAGATGCACGCGTTCTGACCGCTTCTCTAGAATACAGAAATGTGTGCTGTCGAAGCAGGCTTTGGTGGGAATTGGGTCCACTCCTAGACACCTTCATTACACTTTTCTGGATGTTGAATACCTCTAGTCATGGTCCTTATTTTTGACTTATTTCCTAAGATAGAAAAGAAGTCCTATCCTCTTGGATTATTGAGGGTCTTACAGTTCTAGGAGCTCATGACTGCTTTGTGGGCAAAGAAGGAATGCTTACTGATTTCATGTGATGTGGTCCTTGTCTTCACTTTCTTTTCCCTTTCCAAATATCCTGGATATATGTTTTTATGAGTTAGATGCCTTATGAGGAGTTCATTATTGTGTTCTTTTCTGTGGTTATCAGCTTTCTATTGCTGTGAAAAAATTAGATAAATGAAGATAAAGGTTTATTTTGCCTCCAATTTCAGAACTTTTAGTCCATAATCACTTGGAGACATTGTGACTGACCTATTGCTACAGGCAGGCAAAATAAAACATCATGGCATGGAATACATGGCAGGCAAGAGCTGCCCACTTTGTAGGGGCCTGGCAGCAAAGAGAGCTTTTTTCATCATAAGGTCCATTCTCCAAAGTCCAATAAACTTTGAATCCAGAAATATATTAATGCTTTATGACATCGAAGCCTTCGTATTCTAATCACCTCCCTAAGTCCGCTTTGAACACTTGTGCTTTGGGAACTAAATCTTTAATTGATAAGCTCTAGGGGGACATTTGAGATCCAAACTAGAACCTTCTGTCTACCAGACAGAGGCCTAAAGTCTGTGTTATTTACTCATTTGATCCACCTCACCACCACAGTGCTACTGCCATTATCATTTTACAAAGAAGGAGAATGAGATTTGTGGGTGTGACGTTACTTGTTTGAGATCACCCATTTAGAGAGTTAGGAGATCAAGACTGAAACTGCATCCCAACTCCTAAGCTAGTAAAACCAACTTGTATTCAGCCAAAGATGTGAGTTTTTAACTTCTCTTTCAGTTTAAAAGATGATGGAGATTTAATGACTTAATTTGGGGTTCAAAAGTCTCTGCAGTCAATCATCAACCCTTGTTTAAACACCTCCTATGACCAAGGGACACTAGTGGAGAATATTTTGACTAATGCTAATGACAAAGGCTGGAGGCAGATGCTTTGTGTCCAGCTCTAGTGTGCTCCCTTACTAATGCTAGATAAATCAGTCAACGTTGAGCATCAATTTTTCCTCTGCATGATGAAAATACTGAACTCTGTGATTTCTATAAGCTTTGTGGCTATCAGTTTGGTTCTAAGATGATATAAGGTATAATCTTTACTCTGTTGAAAATATTTACTAAGCCAATCATTAATGGAAACCAAGCTCTGGAAGGAAACTTTTAATCTTTTTAAGAGACAGAACCACTTTCAAACACTTTAGCAGCAGCTCCTTTTAAATGCCAGCAATTAATGTGCATATCTCAAGCAAACCTTTGCCCATTCATTGAATCAGATGAAGAACATCTGTTTAAGAACTTAGGGGGAGCACTTGGTTTGTGTTTGAGAATGTACTTAAAATTTAAGTACATTGTCTTGCCATGAAAATATTCCATGACCCTGTCTCTTGCATCTCCCCACTTGTCTGGAGTTGGTAAAGTTCTATAAATATGCATCCACTTAAGATTTCTTTGTAAAATAGAGGAAAGAAATAATAGATGCCTTAAAGCCTCAGTTTAAAACACCTTTCATTTTTTACCTTGATTTATGAGCATGAAAGAGCTGACATGGGTTGATAAGTGTGGAATGGTAGAAATTAAACGAAAGGAAAAATACCCTGAATTCTGTTCTCAGCTAAGACACTGATTTTCTCAATGGTCTTAGGTAGTCACTTACTCTTTCTGGTCTTTAAATGCCTCAGTTCTACAAAAGAGAGTTTATACTCCAATAGTAGTCCTCAGACTCAGTTGCCCACTTCAAAATCTTGAGATGTTTTGAATTGCCTGCCTCTCGCCTTCTATCCCCCTGCCTTCCTCCCAATATCGAGTAATTCGTATGAGTAAAGCTTGACCACCAGGAATTGTAAAATCTCAAAAAGCAATTAATATATGTAATTAATCTTCAGACCCCCTACACTAAAATGTGCTCTTAAGATGTGGCCCTAGATCAGCAACACCAGCCTCACTTGGGAACTTAGAAAGGCCAGGTTCTCAGGCCCTGGGCAGCCTACCGAATCAGAAATTCCATGTGCAGGGCCTCACCAGTTGATTCTGCTGCTGGTTAAAGTTTAACAGCTGCTTCTCCTGATGATCTCTAAGACTCAGAAATCTCCAAGTTCTCTTTCACCCCCAGAGCTATGCATTCAATTTTCAAATATGATTGGAGAATATTCTGTGTAGCAGAGTCTATACTGGAAAGTGGGTATTCTAAGGATGACTCAGACCTGTCCTTTTTCTGGAAGTGTCCAACCTGAGTGATGAGTAGAGGACTTTCCTTCCCTGATAAAAATAGCAATGCCTGTGCTGCTTTATTTCCAGATTCATCACCATTATGATCCCACCCTAAGGGACCATTTGTTCCTTCATTTGCCAACCAAACATTTCAGTCCATGGTATGTGACAAATGCCAGTGCTAGATACAGACACTGTTTGGCCTTCCTGCATGTATGTAAG
Organism: Nannospalax galili; assembly: GCF_000622305.1. Classification (NCBI taxonomy): domain Eukaryota; kingdom Metazoa; phylum Chordata; class Mammalia; order Rodentia; family Spalacidae; genus Nannospalax; species Nannospalax galili. The sequence continues at coordinate 7,024,076 of NW_008338996.1, read as the reverse complement.
TGCACCCATGTCATGCACTTTCCACGGAGGTCAAAAGAGAGCATCAGATCCCTTGGAACTGAAGTTAAGGACAGTTGTTAGCTGCCATGTTGGTGCTGGGTACTGAATGTGGGTCCTCTGCAAGAGGAGCCAGTGCTCTTAACCACTGAGTCATTTCTCCAGCCCCTTCTTTGTCTCTCTTGAGTCTCAAGGAGTTTATTGGAGACCAGTTCAGGGAAATGCTGGGCTTCCTCACCTGAATAGCCTCTGAGTCACTGAAGAATAAAACAAAAACACATCATTTCAAGTAGGTCTACCATTTGAACGCTTCCTTTATCTCTTGGTAATTTTAGTCCTGAACTCTACCACAAATACCTCTGTGTGTGTGTGTGTGTGTGTGTGTGTGTGTGTGTGTGTGTGTTTGCTGCTTTTGCATTTTCCCATATCAAATAAATTGGCTTCAATACAAGTTCTATATAAAGGCTCTTTTGGAAAAAAGGGGAGAGAGAGGAAAAAATGCTTTCTTTTTCTTTTCTGACTCAACCCATTACGTGATTCCCTTTGACCTTTGTCTTCATTTTTTTCTCCCAACAAAAATATTTATTCTTTCTGTTATCTACACTAGAGATAGTTTTCTAAGGTATGACATTGATGAAGAGAGAGCCTTCAATGCTTACTCCACAGAAGTTTCTGGTCGACTGATTACTCTTGGCCAGGACAAGGGAGAAATGTGGAATGTTTCCATCTCCCTAAAGCCAAAACCCCTCAGTTGAATGAGAATAAGTATAATCAGGATTAAAGAGTACCAGCATCAACTCTACTATTAACTAACATCACTCTCCATGTGACACCAAGGCACACTGCATTACCTTTTGGGTCTCAAGTTCTATACCTATAAAATGAAGGGTCAGTGCATTAAGATTTTCTCTGTGAGTAGACACAGACAAGGTGGCTTAGGTGATAAGCAAGTTTTACACTTAATTATACTAAAAGGGATTCAACAGAGATAGTTTAGAATAATGAATTCTCAAGAGATCCTCAGTGGCTCCAAATATCTTACTGAAATGTGCTATGCCCAATACCAATCATTTACTATTTACAATGCTTTAAGTGCCTTGTAAGTGCTTAAGAAGTCAGAAAGTTGAAACTCAAAATGATTTAGCCAGCCTTCAATGGCTAGTAATAGATGAGCCAAGTTTAAAATCCACATCTGATTCCAGATTCTACCTTTCTAACTACCATCGTAATACTCTTGTAATCAGAAGGTCGAATTTGAGAGCTTGAGAACTGCATCTAACCCGTCCAAATTTCTAGTCACAACAGGTAGAGTATAGAAAATTATAAGCCAGAAGCTACTACCCCACAATCAGCTCCTGTGACCTGCCTTTGGTGTCAAAAAATACACATTACATGGAATTGGAGAGACAGCTCAGTGGTTAAAAGTATTGGCTACTCTTGCAAAGGACCCAGGTTTGGTTCTCAGCACCCACATGGAGGCTAAAAACTGTAACCCCAAGTATTTCGTGGGTATATGGCAATGAACAGAGCAGAAAAAGTCCTTGCTTTCTTTGATTCTTACAATGCCTTGGGGAAGACAAAAAAGAACCATGGACTCATGTAACAGGACAGAACCAATATGTGATGTGATGTTAAGCCTCAAAGATTTGTAACATTTAGCTTAATTCAGGGTCAGCTGAAGGCACAGGTGGCTCCCGCAGGCTGTTTCTATGGCTCTTAAGAGGAGTCACCACTACATCTTCTTTCTTTTTGTGGGTTTTTCTGTTTATCAGCCAGCAACCCATTCTTTGTCATTATAGGTTTTCATTTGCTCATTCATCCACTAAATCATCAAAATCCAACACAACTGTATTCAGTGATGCTTGTTTTATTTAAAAATATTGCTAAGTGTCCGTTTTGTGCCATATGCTGTGTTAGAACTAGGCATCTGACTCTAGTTAATCCATGACTCCATCCACTCCATCGGCACCATTTAAAAAGGACACGGACAGGAATATAGTCATGCTTGCAAAGTGCTGTGTTGGGAGAAGCCAGGGAGGACCATGGGAAAGCAGAGGAACAGCCTTAGCCCAGTTTTAGAGGAAATGAGGCTTCCTGGAGTAAGTGAGGTCTAAACAGACTCAGGCCGAGTGCAACATTTGATCACTAAAGTACGCCACAATGCAGATGGTAGAAATCAAGTTCTGCCTAGTGACCAATGAGGAACGAATGGACAGAGGAATACACACAGTATCCAGAAATGTGTGCTCAACTGTAGGCCACATGTGGAGCTTTGAGGTATAAATATGGTATTTGAGTTGCCTATCTGGTTCTTACATTTATTTTATTTTTTATTTTTTGGATTTAGCATAGACAGTAATGGGTTCATTATGACAGTTTCATACTTGGATACCATTGTACTTTGCTATAATCACCCCATTACCCAGGCTTCCCCCCCCCCCCGCTGTATCTACAACTCTCCCCGTGGCAAGTCATATATGTATATATTTAAATCCAGATTTCAATTATGAAACATGCAATAGTTGTGCTTATTTTTCCCTCTCTCGCTCCATTAGCCTCTCCCCCTTCCTTTAGTGGCCTTCTTCCCCTCCAAATAACCTTCTTCTACTCTATATCACAATACACACACATACACGCACATATGTTTATGTATTTGTATATATTCCACATAAGAGATAAAAACACGATGTTGGTCTTTCTAAGTCTGGCTTACCTGACTTAACATGATTATCACAAATTCTATCCATTTTCCTGCAAGTGACATAATCCTGTTCACCATTTAAACTACCATCTAGTATTCCATAGAACAAATTTCCTGTTACATATAAATAAATAGATAGTATATTCTGCATTTTCTATTCTTTTGTCAGCACATCTACTGCAGTGGGAGTTCTTGTAGACACGTCCATGTAAATGCATTCATGCAAACATTTCTCTAGGACCGATACTTAAAAACAGAATTGCTGGATCAAAAGCTATGGGCCGTTTTCACCATAGGACACCACCCATAGCTCTATGAGAGGGAAATCTCGTGTACTAGTGTACTCTTCACCAGTTGTTTGGAGCAATGCTTGTGATTCCACTTAGTCACTACTTGCTCTTTGACACACTGAAAGCTGTTTTTCATTGCCCATTTAACAGGTGAAACTTGACTTCTCAATCACATCCATTCATGACTGAACAATTTTTTGAATATTTCCTGAATATTCTCATTACCCGTTCTGAGACAGGTCTATTAATATATTGAAGATAGTTCTCATCTCTCTTCACTTCAGGTCTCTGTTTTCTCATCTGTTAAAATGGGATTTTAATTTCAACCTACCTACATGTCTACCCATGGAATTAGGATCCAGGTGAAACAGGGGAGTGAAGATGGAATGGGTGTTCATGAAGACGTTACTGAGTCATTGTTTATGAATTGGTATATTTATCAAATGCTTCTCTCTTGCACTCCCTGTGCTGGGAACCAGGCCATATTCTGAAGATAAGATAGGTAACAAGAGCCAATCTGGTTGCTTCCCTCAGTAGAAACTAAATTTAGTCACTGTGATAACCACTTTTGCATGCACTGGTATGAGCAGCAACATCACTGGTATCAAGCTAACATCACTACTACCATGCAGCAAGTACCTCACAAATACTCATATTTTTATAAGCCTACTGATGAAGTATAGCTCCTAGTATGCCTGAGTTTTAGACCAGGAATATGAGATTCAGAGAGAAAGTCTTTCAAGTTTCCAAAGTTAATGGAGCTACAACTATGACTTATATTTGTGTGCCTGGCCCCTATGCCCAACAGCTGTTCCTGGTAAAGCCACAGACCATAAGTATTGCTATGGTGACTGGCAATGTACAGAGGAGTGTCTTGATGGATGGAGGAGAAAATCTAGTTTTTTTCACGTTTCCAGAAGCCACAGAATAAGAACAATAATTATAAAATAACGGGAGAAGAAAAAGAAGGAGGAAGAGGAGAAGGAGGGGGAGAGGGAATAGGAGAAGGAGGAGGAGGAGGAAGAGGAGGAAAAGGAGGAAGAAGAGGAGGAGGAGGGGGAGAGGGAAGAGGAGAAGGAGGAGGAGGTAGAAGAGGAGGAAGAAGAGGAGGAGGAGGGGGAGGAAGAGCAGGAGAGGAAAAATTAATACCAAAATTTTCACTTTTATTTATTTATCTCTTTAAATTTAAGCAGATGAGGAGGAGGGTTAAGGGAGAGTGGACACTGTCAGACCATCGGGGTTTCCAGTAACCTATTGCTGACATCAAGAATATGGACTGGATCCCTTCCTGAGCAAGCCCTTCTCCCACACTTGCCAAGCATGATTTTATGATTTTGCACACATATAGAGGTGCTGCTCTGCACAGCAGAGGAGTAATATCAGGAATAAGAGTTGTCTTTTTAACCCTAGAATGAGTATCATTGTTCTTCGCCCAGGCCAGCATACTGGGCACAATCTCAGACTATATCTGGAAGCTGGGCATCATCCACTTGTAACTCCCACTTACTAGTATTAGGCCAAGTACCTCTCAGGATAAAATATGGGTTGTGGGACTATTAGGATAAGCAAAAATGTTCATGAAAATTGAAGAATCTCCATGGTCAGCAGCAGTCGTAGAAGGACTGACTGTCTAACCACTCTCATGATTATGAAGGGCTCCTGTGTGGAGCTAACATCACTCATCTAAATATGTAGGAGTGAGGATCATGAAGAAGCAGGCTTTAACAAGAGTGTGCCTTTACAGCTTCTCTTCAACAAGCAGAGAAACTGAACCCACAGAAGTTAACTGATGGGGGCCAAAACTCTTTAGCAAATTTATTTGTCTGCTTACTCCTTCATTCATCCATCCACTCATTCATTCACTCACTCATTCAGTAAGAAGTGACTACTGGGCTAGTGAGATGGCTGAGAAGGCAAAAGCGCTTACCACCAAGCCTAATGGCCCAAGTTCTAGTCCAGGAACCACATAATGGAAGGAGAGAACTGAATCTCACTAGTTGTCCTCTGACCTCCACACTGGACCATGGCGTGTTTGTGCCCACATATGTACATATGCACAGACACACAGATAAATAAATATAATTAAAAACATTTAAAAACAAGTGACTGTTGCATGTCTGTCTTTGTGATAGCAAAACAACTCTAAATCTGGTAGGAGAGCTAGCCTGAACTTTAGCACACAAAAATATAATTACAAATGTGAGGCATTTTATTATAAGAGTTTATAATAGAATGACCACTTACCTTAAATGGATAATATTTGGAACAAGAGACTAGATATATAAGCAGGGGGTCAGATTAGGGGCTGATGGTTCCTGTTAAGGAGTTTCAAGAAAGTATGACAGAGGTTAGAGATATTTTAAGGTTCAGAGAAGAGAATGACTTGGAAATGTGTCTAAAAGACAGAACCAACAGGTTCTGAACTAATGAGTGACTTTCAAGTTTCCGTTTTGAGTATTTGGAATGACAGATGTGCCATTTTCTGAAATAGAAGGAGGAATGGATTTTAATTTAGAATATTTTCAGGGGAATGAGGTAGACTAAGAGCTTTCTCTTAAGTGCATCATGTTAGAAATGCCCAAGAGTCTTATGCAAAGGTCATCAGTCCAGGAGGATGGTAAATATGTAGAACCAGACCCAAAACCACAAACACCATTTCTAATCACACTATGCAATGCTTCTGAAATCAGATCCTAACCTACAGCCACAAAATAGCTTATTTCGTTCAATATATCATCTGCCCTACCTATATTTTTAGAAAATAATTGAAGACAAAATAATTTGTTTACTGTTAATTCCATCTATATCCTCGAGAGACCCTCTTTTCTGTATAATGATATTCTGGTGATCCAAGAGGCAAAGGCTTCCCTCATTTTTAGAAGCTACTCAGAGAAAGTCTACAACTGCCATTATGCTACGTTGTGCTCCATAGGGAAAAGGATGGGTTTGGTGTCTGTAAGTTAGACTATCATACAATACACATGTAATAATGCCATCCATACTTACTGGCTATGTATCAGACATTGAGTTAAAAGCTTCAACATTTTACCTTTTTAAATCCTTGCAAAGAATTCCACTGAGTTTTTCTTACTAGTTAACTATAAAGTTGAAGAGATTTCTTTTTTAAAACTAGACTTGGTGATACAGGTCTGTAATTCTAGTGCCCAAGAGGTGGAAGCAGGCATATCAGGAGTTCCAGGTCAACCTATATTACACAGTGAGTTCAAGGTCAGTCATGAACTCTATTTCAAACCCAGCCTCCAAAAACATTAATGTATTCATATAATGTTTCCTGAGACAGGGTCTCCCTGTAACCCCAACTGGCCTAGAACTCACTATGTAGACCAGGCTGGTCTTGAACTCACAGAGATCCACCTACCTCTTCCTCCTGAGTGGTGGTATTTAAGGCATGCCTCACCATACCTGGCTTATTCATAAAATTTTGAGATGATATTTTAAACCACTGTTAACCTGAAACTCTCAGAAAAGCACACATGAATAATCTTCAGGGGAAAGAAACTTACTGTCAATCAGAACTGTAGGTAAGAACTGAGTAATCGTCTTCAGAGGTGGTCGAGGCCTAGACAACCAAGTCAAGTTGTACTGTAGACTGACTCCTACATATTTCGATAAGTGATTCCAGATTAGCACCATACAGGAGCCCTTTATAGTTTATAAAACTATAAAGTTTATAGTTTGGAGAGAAAATTATTATATTCCCTTAGGGAAATGGATGATGGGTCTCGGGATACCAACAAAGCCATGTTGCTAGAGTAAAATTATCCATCCCTGTTAACACAGGAAGTGGGATAAATGATGTAGTGTGTCTATAGATTTCTATGGATCAGTAGACTCACAGCACATTAATAGCAGTTATGAGGAAGAAAAAATAAAACTGTGCATTTACAGGGGATGCTATTTTAAACACTGCTGATGGGTCATTTCTATAAATGTTCGTGGACCATACTAATGTTCCTAGTGAGCCTCCCAAAGGTTGTTGGAATACTTGATGCAGCCTTTCCTGACATTGGTTTAAAAAGGAACACTCTTTTCTTACTACAGGCCCTGGAAGTGGCTTTCCTAAAGAAATTCTTTGGGGAAGAAATGAATTAGTGGAATCAGGTGGTAATGAGTATCCTGGGGTTGCATACTTCTTTGTTATTTTCTGTTCACCCTGGGGTAGATAGGATAGACTTAACTTAGTTGTACAGCTCTAATTCTTGATTTTTAAGAAAACAAATAGATGAAGAGGGAAAATAACAGCTGTCAGAGCAATTACAGATGTGAGAAGGCAGAAGGAATGTATCTCACACTGGGCATTGGCAAGAGAAGTGGACAAAATCTGTTCGGCCTCTGTTTGCAGACACCCAGACTCATGAGGGCAGGTCCTGGTGGGTGTATGTTGTGTCTGCTGAGACAGGAACCTCAGACATCACTTTAGAGAAGCTGAATTTGGAATCAAGAGCTCTGACTCACAAACCAGCAAGCTACTGCCTTGCAATGTGACCCGACGCAGGCTTCTTCATTATGAAGCCCAAGTTCCATCTCCTGAACAGAATGGCTATGTATTCTCACAAAGTGGGGCAGGAAGCGCTAATAAGGTAACAGCCTTGCAAGAATGTGATGAAATCTTGGGAATTGTAAAGATTTAAATGCCCATGACTCTTCCTCTTCTTTGGTTTTCATTAGATTTATTCTTGGCCAGTGCCATGCTGGAGTTTTTGTATGAGAGGCAGACACTAGCATGCTGGGACACACTCACAGTGTCTCAAAGGGGACAGTTGCTGTGATTCAGTGTTGGATTAGAGGAAAGGAAATGTTAACTGAATTTTAAGCACAGAGTGAAGGGAACAAGGGAGATCAATATGTACTGGCTCTGAATCAGGGGGCTTGGATTATAGTACTGTGTCCTGAAGTTTTGCTGTCTGGGTAGTTGCCTCCCCATCCGTGGACTTAAGTCCCTCTTTTATAAATGGTAGAGCAAACAGATGACTCCAAAATTCATTCCAGCTCTGCCATCTTTGCAGATCATCCTTAAGCTCACAGCTGCATTGAGTACATCTAGCCCTGAAATGAGGGAGGAAGCAGGTTACCGTCAGTATGGACTCAGAGACTAGGGAAGTCACCTAGGTCAGTGTATTTTTCTTCAGTGGCATTTTCGTTTGACTGTGAGATTTTAAAGGTCAGAGGTGGCTAGTATTTACCTCATTTTTCTCTGTTCTCAACTACTAGTACAAAGCCAGACATCAAGTATTTGATCAACAAATGCAGGTACTTAAATGCTTACATGCATGCAGGCTAGAGTGAAAAGGTGTACCCTGAGGCGTATCAACATGGGGTCAGAAATCTATAGTGTAGGTTGCATCTGGTCCATGAGAGGCCAATTTTTAAACTTCTAGGGTGGCCTGGATACTAGAGGATCAGAAGACAAAATGAGAAGATCCTGACAGCATGGCCCCTCCCCCTCTTAGGACCTCAGTTCCTTCTCATATCCCTAAACTGAGGGGAATGGGCCACAAGGTGTAAGTCAGTTTTTTACTCATTCAATAGGCATTTGAATTTGTCTTTCTATCAGACCCTGAATGCAGTAGTGGAGACAACCCAGGCAATAGGACCTAAAACCAAACTTGTCTTATTCATGTGACAAGGGGATCAATAGATAGGGTATAAAACAGAATGAAAATGTTAAGTAAATCCCACTCAGTGGGAGTTCCTCATTCAGCTTAAAGAGTTAGTAAGAAGCCATTAGAAGAGGTTGCATCTTCCGGAAGGTCAATGCGATTATCCAGAGAATGAAGGTGAGGTTGTTCATGGTGATAATGGGTAAAATTCAGAGAGGACAGCTTGAGCAAAGAGGCGGAGTATTTGTGAGGGTGTAAGTCATGTTGGTCCCAGAGTGTCATGCTGAAGGGTCTGTGCTTCATTATGGGGTGGAGGGAGACAGCTAGATATGGGGCTTCAGGCAATATGAACTCCTGTACATTTGGTCTTAGACTATCTCTTAAACTATGTGTGTACTAGTAGAGACAGGTATCAAGGATAAGTGGTAGTAGAAGTAAGAATTGTGCTGAGTCAAAGTAGGAGACAATGATATCTTTTCTAGGAAGTTGAGGTGGGAAAAGAGAAACATAGATGAATCAGATCAAATATTACTTCATGACTATTCAGAAGTAGGCAGCGGGGGACTGGGTCATGGAAGATATCTGTGCTACTTACATAATACAGAATGAATATAGACATATATGCTTAGTTAGGCTGAAAGTAAGGAGGGGTTTAACGTGCCTTCCAGGAGCTGATCCATGAATCAGAGGCAGGTAGGTCACCTTGAAGGCTTGACATCTCTCTTCTGTGAAAATGCAGAGGCACCTGGGTTAGACATATGTATCTTTGGGCACACATATATGTATGTGCATGTGTGTGTGTGTGTGTGTGTGTGTGTGTGTGTTGGAAGTGGACAGACTGGACCTGTGAGACTACCAGTTTTCATCACTCACTGTTTCTCAAAGAGTACAGTGTAGTCCAATAGTCTGAAAAGGTCCCCTGGGTGGCAGTAGGGTTATTCTTCCATTGCACTAATGCCTATAACCTTACAGGGCTCCGGCTTTGTTTTCTACCCAGGATTAATCATTTACTCATGGGCTTTAATACAAGCCAGACATCACCTCCCCGTGCATCACGCAAAGCAGTGCCATTCCGGCTTCCATCCTGATGTCAGCTTTCACATTCCTGCTGTCAGAGTGGGAAGCAGTTTTCTTTTTTGCCCCAGCTTCAACATCCTATGATCTGAAACGTTTGCTAACCTCCATCCAAACATATTTTCCAGAAATGACAGGAAATGAGTGTCTAGAAAGGCTACTGATTTTCTTCAGGTTGGTTTTGTGTTCTGTTGCACTGGCTCTACCATGAACTTGCTATGTGACTTGAAGTGATTTGTTTTTCTCTTCTGGGCTTAGTACTCATCCCACAATGAAAAACTTGGAGGAGGTGATAGTCATCTCACTTGGATCTCCATGTTTTTGTGTAATGGGTTTCCAAACTAAACTCCTTACCTACAGACTCAGTCACCAAAATTTTTTACAGAGACAATCCTGAGATGCCCAAATCTATTATTTGTGAATTAGACTTAAAAGTTTTCAAACTTACAAGGAGCCTTGAAAATCATGTAATCAGCACTGGCTGTGAGAGAGCTGAACCCAGAAAGGAAAGATCACTTCTTCGGTCACAGTCCCTTGATAGAAGAAAAGAGAACAGAACGCGGGGCTCCTGACTTACAATCCAGGTGCTCCTTACCCCTTAGAACCGAGTGCTGGAGTCCAGCCAGACCTTGGGACTCCAGTTGGAGACCAGCCCTCTCTGAACACGCACGGAGTAGTCTTCCATGTTGCTCAGAGTGAAATCATAGAAAGCTAATGTAGTAACCTTCTGGCAGCTGGGGTGGGTGAAGGGGGGTAGTATAGGAAATGAGTGAACACATTTGGCCAAGTTCAGGGTCCACGTGACCCTCCAGGAGTCATCGTTTCAAAACAAACTCAACCTTGTGGGTTCAAGTTCTCCCCCTCATCAGAAATGTAACTTCCTGCTTCTAAGAAGCAGGGCTTACAAAAGGGCTCTGAAGAGTCCGCCGACATCAAATAGCTCTTACAAAATAGCGTTTTGATGAGTTAAGTGTAAATGAATCAGAAACATAAGGATTACATTTTCCCCAAGTGCACATGGGTTTCAAAATTGAGGGGAAATGTAGCCTGCTAACAGCACGCCGGCTTTCACCAAACCCAAAGCGTCCGTGGGGATGGTGGGGGCAGAGAAGAAAGAGGCGCCCAGCCCCCAAATGGTTTTAGATGTGGTGCCAAATTCAAAAATGCTGTTGGGCTCGCCCTCTGCCAGTAATAAAATTGCTGGCCACCCAGAGAGGCCACAGGGAGGAGAAAGGAGATTGCTTTCCCCGACCTGGTCCTCACTAACTGCTCAGTGCTGCTCAATCACAGCTGTCACTGGGTCCCTGTGCCGGACTGGCTGGCCCCAACTTGGCCTCGATTTTCACACTATACTGCATGCCTTGTTTACGTCCAACTATATCTGGTGTTTTGGCTCTCAGAGTCCTTGGCAACCAAGCAGCTTGTCACAAACCCCTGCTCTGTAATCAAGTGACCTGTCCATCACCAGCAGAGTGTTTGGGGAAATTGTCACATATCTCCTTGGGCTGCAATCAGGAAAAACAAGAGTCCCTAGGGAATGTTTTCCTCTCTCTTTACTTTAATGCTATCCAGGTGTGGCATTTCCCCTCAAATTTGTAAAATCTTCCTTTCAAAATCACAGCTTGACACAAATAACCACTAAAATTACAGAATGGCTATTCCTTTACCCAGGGATCTTAAGCTCAGGATCTTTTACAATTTCCACATTGTCTCTCCATTCTTTCCCTTGTGTTTTATTTCATGGCACCAAGAAAGTAAGAAAATCATTTCAATTGGTGGTAAAAGATGATTAAAACAAAATAATAAAGGCCTTGGCTGCAAACTGTTAGTTTTATTAAATTTGCTACTGTGCTTTAAATTGGTACCAGGGCAAATCTTTGGACAATTATATCAAAGGCTGCTGGAATTAATCAGTTACATATATATGTTTGCACCCCTCTGGGTCTTATGCAGTGAAGGCAACTTTGTCAGTATGAAGAGAATGAGTTTTTGCATTGTCCTTTTAAGAAATTCTACCCTCATCCCTTTGAGAAGGGATCCACATACCCAGTGGATTCTCACATCTTGGCATCTCATTCTTCATTTGTTGAATTCAGAAGATGGAGTGGAGACCTCAGTGGTCACCAGGAAGAGTAGCATGATGACTGTCACAAAACAGAACAAAATCTTTCTCAGCAACAGGCTCTCAGCCATTAATAAAAGTCACCTGAGCGGAAAGATTGCTGCCTAATGAATGAGAAGGGGCATGTTCTAGAGCTATCAAAGGGCTGGGTATTGATTCAGTATCTCAACTACTATTAGTATACCTGAGTTCTGAGCTTGACAACTACAGATAGGGAAAAAGCTTGAGCAATCACTACATCCAGCCCCCTGCTCTTATAACGAATCTCCCATGGCTGGCAAATGCCCGTTGACTATGCACTCTGACTTGACTCTTGTTAAGGTTTGCTGCTTCCTGTGATTCACCATCATGTTCAGTCCATATGAACTGTTCTTTATCTAAAAAGATTTACCTCTATATCCCATTTTCCACTGTTTCTACTGCTCAGAATACCGTTTTCATTTTTGATATCTATCACTCTCCCAACATGTATTATCTCAAACTATTCATTCATCATTAGATATTGCTGGGAAACTGTCATGCGTCAGGTACCATGCTAGGAACTAAGGTATAACTATAAGGAACTGATGTTCTCTCTGCCATCAACCACACCAAGTAGATAGACATTTGTATCTGATGGCCAGAAAGTGATTAGTTTACAATAAAGCATGAGGAACCAACTTAATTCAGGTTCCAAGAAGAACTGCATCTAAACCTCTCTCGTCCTTCCTACCCACTTCTGAGTCATGCTCTATATTAACGATTTTCAAGCTCTACCTGTATTTCAACCATATTCTAATTAGCTTATCCTGCCTTCTGCACTGTGAACTATTTGAGATCAATAATAGTATCTTCATTCTGTGTCCTTCATCTTTCCTAAACTCCATGTCTTTTTTTTCAATTGAACAAGGAAGAACTGACAGAGAAGAGAACTATTTTGCCCAAAGTCACAGCAGAGTCCGTGGGAGAACAGGGCCATTTTTCCTGTCACGTAGTCTACCGGCAGTTTATCTGCCTGCTTTTCAAGAGATCCCTTCCCAAAAAACGGTACTCTGTACCAAATCCTTAACAACCACCCCACCAGCAACCTAACAAATACAAAGTAAGGCCAAAGCACCTCCTAACCTAAAGCAGAAATAACAATTTCCTTTAGTCATTCATGGTGTGGTGAAACTTACACTGGAATTAAATACTATAGGGTAATCGCATATAAGAAAAACCTCAGTGTATGTAACCTTAGCGAATGAATGTTAAGAAAAGCACTCTTTGAGAAGACTAATGATACTTCAACGTCACTCCATAGGGGAAGACACGACATTGGAAGCTTTATCTCTCGTTAAACAACATAGAGCATGAGAATACAGTACAGTATCAAGCCTGACAGATACATTAATTCCTTCGATCCCATGGGGAGTATTTGGTCTCTACAACCTTTCTTCCAAAACCAGCTGTCCATATGGTTACCAAAGGCAAATATCATCATGTCGTTTGCTAGGGAAGCCAAGTCTCTTCTTCCTTTAACTTGACTTGCTCTGGCCTTTCTACAGTCAAGCCAGCACACTGCTTTGAAAGCGCATCTCAGATGACGCCCAATCCTGCACACCAGCCAAGGCAATAGCAACCTTCTGTCTTCGTGTGGCCTCTATCCTTTTCAGACTTTACTGGATATTTTGATTTTAATACCATTTTTTCTCCAACAGCCTATGAACCACAGGATAGTACCATATTTTGGTCATCTTGTATCCCAGGAATCTCAAGTATCCTTGGCTGACTCAGGGACTGCTATGCGAATGCATGAGTAGACAAATGAAATGATACAAATAAGTCTGTTCAGAATCTGAATAAAGAATGTAGATAGCTGGATTGACTTCTATACTCCTTCCTTCATTAGCATTAAAGATAAAGTCATATTATAAGTTTTTTTCTCACATTTATACCAAACTGTGTGATTTTATACATGAAAAGATAGATGTAAGGCTGTTTAGAGAATTTTACTGGGTGCTATCTCACAGGAGTATAAGAGATTTTATTGCAAATGTAAATTAATTTACATAACACTCTGATTTGTTATAATAAGCTTTGATAGTCAGAAAAATAACATATCAATTGTGACAATATAGTATCATTTCCCTATTTAAAGAAAAATATCAGCTTCCATTCTAAGGATGCCTTAGGTGGCTAAATGTTTAGCTCAGTGGTACAGCAAATGTTTAGTAGGCACAAGGCCCTGAGTTCAGCCACCAGTACCCAAAAGAACCCCCACCAAGAACATGTTAGAATTGAATCTATTTTCTTCTATTATAAAATAAAATACACAGTACTCTGAGCTGCAGCCCTCTACAACACTTTAGAACCGTGAAGGGATAGCTTGACTCTCATCAAATTGTTCTAACAGTCTAAACTCTATTGTTCATCAATGCTTGGCTCACTAATATAAGTTTATCAAAAGAATCAGCTAAAAATTATGATGAAACTAGGGGTGATAAAACTGAACTGTATGATATGAATCCTGCTTTAAAATTATTATTGCCTTGATATTGGGCAGATCAATAAACTTCCCTAAGCCTCAACTGAAAAACTGAAAGCTTCTTAAGACACAATAATAATCTAAGAGATTTTGAACTACACGACAATATTTGTTCTTTTAAATATATAGGACTGAGATTCTGAATTAAAATATATTTTTTCTTCATTTGTGAGCACAGATATTTTTATAATTTCCCCCATGTACTCGCCAGCAACAAAAAAAATCTCAACAAAGCCGGGCATGGTGGCTCATGCCTTTAATCTGAGGACTCAGGACTCAGGAGGCAGAGGGAGGCAGACCTCTGTGAGTTCAAAGCCAACCTAGTCTACAAATTGAGTTCCAGGCCAGCTGGAGCTACAGGGAAACTCTGCCTCAAAAAGATTAAAAAAAAAAAATTCAACAAATACAAAGAATTAGTGTCTTATAGAGCATGATTTTCAAGTTTATTTTGTAGCATATGATTTCTATTAGGCCACATATACAGAAACAAACAAATAAACAAATATAAAACTTCCAGTCAATGAAATATATGACCAAGTAACAAAAATGTTACATAAGATATTACCAAACAGAATTCAGCTTGCTTACAGAATCCACATGCTTACAGAAACACACACACACATACACACGCGCACACACACACACACTAAGTCAAAGCCAGATTATTTCAGCATGAGAGGCTCAATATTAGGTTGTCTGCTAATATAACCCCAAATATTAGTATATTGAATTAATTTTCAATTGAAATATTTTACTAAATACAAATGAATTGTAAGGACTAAAGCCTGGAACTGTAGTGCAGTGATAGAGTACTCACTTTATCAAAGGTGAAGTCCTAGGTTCATTCCCCAGCACCACAGATACAAAACTAAACAAAACAAAATTAAATCTCTACAAGATGCAAAAGCATCAAAAGTATACCATTTCCTTATTTATCATTTATTTATCTTATGTGTTTGAGTGTATTGCTAGCGCATATGTCAGTGTGCCCATGTCATGCAGTGTCTACAGAAAGTGTCAGATCCCCTGGAACTGGAGTTTTAGGTGATCCTTAGCCACCATGTGGGTATGAAGATATGAACCTGGGTCCTCTACAAGAGCAGCCAGTGCTCTTAACCACTGTGTCATCTCTCTAGCCTCCAAGTATCCCTTTTGTAAATTATAGAGTCAAATCCAGATTTCCCTGTAGTATCACCAAGTAGATAGGATTATAAAAGATGAGACAGGACTAAGGATGTAACCTGGTGGTAGAATGTTTACCTAGCATGTGCAAAGCCCTGGAATTCAATCCTTGGGACTTGAAAAAGGTAATTATTGAAGGAAATATATAGACCTGTCATTCATTTTCTAGTGAGACTACATAGGAAAATTAATAAGAATCAACGAATTATTATAATGAATGGAATAGGACTATGAGGACTTCTGAAGACGCTTTCATTATAGCTCAATTGTTTTTATCATCCCTAAAGTACTAGAATGGTGGGTGTGTGTATGTGTGTGTGTGTGTGTGAATAACATTGATATATTTCTAATAAAATCAAGAAAGTTTTAAGACATTACTGATCATAAAAGAATTCTAAAATATATAAGATGACAAAGTCTACAGCTCAGTAGGAGGATTCAGTATCAGAAAGAGGCCTTTCTCCACAAATATATCTATGTATTCAATGAAATTGAAACCTGAATCCCAGTAGATATTTTAAAAAATGAACCATACAGGGTGAGGCAACTGGGGTACCCCTTCAGTGGGTCTATCTAAAAGACTCTCAAATTGCATAACTCTTAACTGTAGAAAGAAAAGAAAGTCCTTGACTGATGCCTAGGTGTGTCTTGAACTGAGTAGCTTTCAAATAGGTGTCTACAAATTTAAAATATCAGGAAACTGTATACGTAAGGTCTTTGCCTTTTATATGTTCCTTATACATCAATAATGTAATGAACAGAGTGAAGGTATTCATTTTTATTATCTTTATTGTCATAATAAAAATTTAACATTAAATAAAAAATGAACCACATAATTCACTGAAAGAGAAAAAAGATCCTTGGAAGGAGAAAAAGATATTATAGGGTGAACTCATACCATAAATCCAGGCTTTTATATAGATATAGAAATTATGATAGACTACTATCGACAGTGTGTTAGAAAAAATTAGACCATGCGGCGGGGAAATGATTCAGTGTGTAAAGTGCTTGCTGTGCAAACAGAACCTGAGTTCAGATTCCCGGCACCTGCATAAAAATGAGGCATGGCAGTGTCCATGTGTAACCTCGGTGCTAGGAACACAGGCATAGTCCAGGCTCTCTGCTCAGCCATTTTAACTGAAAAAGAAATGAAAAAACATAAGATAGAGTAGTAAGACATCTGAGGTTGTCCTCTGGCCTCTGGGTTCCAAGGTCATCCTTAGATATGTAGTGAGTTGGGGTTGAGTCCAGACTAAGGGGAGGAGGAGGAAGAGGAAGAAGAGGAGGAGGAGGAGGAGGGGAGGAGGAGGAGGGGGAGGAAAAGTAATAAAAATGTTAGACCAGTGCAGCAAGATAATCCATAAACTCATATAAAAGCCAAAATTGTATAGGACAAAAGCACTACTACAAGAACTAACCATTGTCCTAAAAGGATTAACTAGTACTGGAGAAATAGTTCATTCATATTTGAGGGAACCAGACAATCCTTATTCATTTCATTTCAAAAACTATAATGAAGGCAACAAGGTGGCTCAATGGGTGGAGGCACCTGCTGCTAAATCCAAAGACCTCAGTTCAATCCCTAGAACCCCCATGGTGGAAAGAGAGAACCAACTCTTGCAAGTTCTACCCTCTACATGTGTGTGTTGGTGGGCAGGTATGCACACACACACACACACACACACACACACACATACACATACACAAACACACATATACACAAACACGCACACCAAATAAATATAATTATAGTGCAAATTCATGAAGCTATTGGTGTTAAAATATCCTACTTTTAAAACAAAATAGAGGACTGGGGAGATTGCTTAGTAGTTAAGACTGTGCATTGTTCTTGCAGAGGACTGGACCCTGGTTTGGTTTAGCATCCAGGAAGTTAGAACCATGAGGTTACAACCACTTCTAGCTCTGCCTCTAGGATTTGCCTCTAGCAAATCCTTCTTCTGGACTCCACATGTACCTGTGCTCACTCTTACACATGCACATCCACCCAGAGACATATGTATACACATAATCAAAACTATTTTTTAAATTGTTTATTTAATAACCACATAATTAGAAGAAGCATTTTGTTACAATAGCATTGACATATTCAATAACAATTTCCAGAGCTAAGATGCATCTCTTCCAAAACTGGCTGTAAATTTTCAGGTTTACAGTTGAATTAATACAATATTATTTTCAGTATAAACCCTATAAGACATAAAATTGAATGAGGTTTTAACCTTTAAAAAGATCTGCATTTCATTATTAAAACATACTGTTTCATACAGAAAAGCTCATTTTTAATGCAACTAACACTTAGATGTAAAATTATTTTAAAAAAAGAAGAAAATAGAAAGACTATTTCATTCTTCTGGAGAACTGAAACATTTACTCCACAACACATGAAAAGCAAAAACAATGAAGAAAAAAAATTATTAATCAACAAAGCAGCATAAACAGAGTAGAAAATAAGAGTAACAGACCTGGAAATGGTATTTGCAAAGTTATGCTATAAATTATTCCTGTCTGGTGTAAACATACTACATATTAAGACAGGGAACCTGACTTTAAATAGGCAACAGAATGAATAGACAACCCACAGGGCTGGAAACGTATGAGGGCAACAAATATGTAAAAAGATACTCAGGCTTGTTAATAATGAAGCAAGCAAAGGCAAAATAATACAATAATTAAATACAATTTAATAACCAACAGATTGGCAAAAAAAATAATGTTTGGCAGAATGGAGTGTTGGCAAAGAGCAGAGGCAATGGGAACTCTGTGGTAGGCTTATTAATTGGTGCAACCATTTGGGAAATAATTTGGCAATATCTAATAAAATTGGAAATGCAAGAACTCTGTACCTAATAACTTTTTGTGTTATATTTCTTTCTGAAAACTCTCTCTCTCTGCATACCAAGGAATGAAAACACAAATGTTTAAAGCAGCATTCTTGGAAATAACAAACACAAATATTAAATAATAATAGCAATGTTAAAAGAACCAACACAGATTTTCATTAAGAATAGAATAGCCAATTAAAGAGTGATTCATTTATAGAGCAATATCCTTAAGTCAGTAAATAAGTGAACTGAATCTACTTGTAACATAACTATAGTTTCAAAACAATGCTGAGGGAGAAAAAGACCAGCTATACAATGATAAATGTAATATTAAAATATACGAAATTGAAAATGTTAACCAATACATTATGTACAAAAATATAAAAATCTGCCAGAGAGGAAAATAAGATAAGCACACAAAGGGCAGCACATGGATTCCAACTCTGTCAGTGTATTTTGTACTTATTTCCTACAAAACCAAAAGTATCTGAAGATAATATGGCCCAGTATTATAATATGACAAAGATGAACAAAAGCACATGAACACTTGCTGTGTTCTCTGTACTTTTCTGTATAATTGAAATATTTTCTAATTAAAACAGTTGTAAGGATTTGTATGAGGTCTCTGGCACTTATTCTTAGACTTAAAAAGCGATTACTTCCTTCCATTCTTGGCTGCAAGCTGGTATCCAAAGGGCCCAAGCATTACCCTCTGATTCTTAGCCCCAGGCTGGACCACAATACTTGGGATATTCATGAGCCAGAGGCACCCTAGGTGGTCTTACCATTATATCTTCCAGCTCAGACTGTCTGGGTGGTAGGTGTTTACCTGCACCCATTCTTAATGCAGAATTTTAAACGTATTATACAGGATTTCTAGCCTAAATAAAAGTCCAAGCCAAGAAGATACAAGAACACATTCCTCATTAAATTAGAATCATGGATTGAAGAGGTGAGCATTACACTTCTCTCAAATTCCCTTTAGATAAGTGAAAAAATGCTCAAGGGACAAATGGCTTGTCCGTAGCACTGGGCACTAGTAGTGTTAAGACAGCTTGCATCTTCTAACTTTCAGATCTTTCCAACTGAACTGTGTATGTTAACCCTCCTTGATTCCAGATTAAGTCTTTTTCTGTCTGCTGTCTTCTAGTGCATAAACCTGTGGGGGCTTCCATAACTGGAATAAGCAGTGTCTTGGGAGATGGTTACACAGAACTGGTTGAAGTTTCTGCCCATGGCGAAAGCTATAGGCAAGTAGCTGTCTCTCTCTGTGTTAGTTTCGTCGTCTGAGAAGGAATAATGACAGATTCTCAAGAAATGCCTGCTTTGAATGAAATTATCTGCACAAGTATAAAAGTGCTATGCCTGGTAGGTTAGGAACAAATTGAGACTACAATCAAAATTATTTTTCTAGAAGACAGAGTTTTAAAGACATACGACTCAGCTTAAAAAGAGACTGGGGGACCATGATAAATGGATGGTATGATGTTGAAACAGCAGGAGATCAATGAGGAACAATCACAGTGCTCAGGGAAGGTTTCCTGAAAACCAAAGTAAGATACTTGCACAGCATAAATGAGGCACTCTCTCCCCATCATCCTTCTGTATTTCCATATTTTTCATTTCATATTTTTATGTGAGTATGGGACAAAAGGCATATGTCCTGACTGAAAAAAATAAACAGTGCCCACAAATAATCTAAATAAATGTATAATATTTCATATTAATTATATATTATCAATTTTAAAATATGCATTTTAAGCATCCATATTTAAGTATTTAAATCTAAGAGTGCTTATCCACCTTCTGTATTTTTAATATTCTTAAGATGATATTGGGGCTGGAGAGATGGCTCAGCACTTAACAGCACTGACTGATCTTGCAGAGGACCTGGGTTTGGTTCCCAGCACCCACATGGCAGCTAACACACCATCTGTAACTCCAGTTCTAGGGGATTCTACACCCTCTTCTGACCGCCATGGGCATTGCGTGGCACACATGCACTTACGTACATGAAAGCAATACACTCATACATATAAAATAAAACTAATAAGTAATTTTTTAAAGATGATCTCACAATCTGTAACTAAATTTTAATGTGTGTTTGCACTGTATATTTGGTGTACATTTGCCATTAATATGAGGTTTAGTTTGGTTTTGAGACAGATTCTCACTCTATATCCTAGGCTGGTCTGGAATTCACTAATTAGTGCAGACTGACCTTGGAGTTGTAGCAATTACAGATGTGAGCCACTGCACCGAGATTCATTTTGATGTTTGTGGGAAGAAATATTGAGGAAATCCTCTCAGTGAGAAATTACAGCATGTTTTTCCTCATCCTCGGAAACACAAACCTAAGGCAAATGTGTCATTTAAGATAGTTTAATAAGGAAGTGATGGCTAGACCTTAGAAAGATTGTTTTTAAATGGCTTACAAAGGAGCTATGAAACAATCCCTCAACATTAGCCAAATAATTCATCACATTTAAATTAATTAGTTAGAAATGCAAAATTAATCTTATATTTGAACTGATAATTAATTTTTTATTGTTTAAAGTTTTTTCCCTAATAAATTTAAAATTTCCAAATTATATGAAAAAAAAACAGAAATGGCCAGAATAATCATATCTCAGATAAAGTACTAAAGTCTTAGTTCCAAAGACAAAGTGAAGGGGAAGCTTCAGCTCAGTAGTAAGATCTCATCCCTGCAGACAATGAGCAGGTTTCAAGCGGGAGAGTTACTGGATCTAAGAAGATTGTTCTCTGGTTGGTAAGACTGGAAAAGGGGTGTTAGAAAAGGGAAGCAAGTGAGAGATTGCTTCACTGATCAAGGTTGAGATGTTGGTGGCCTCGGAGCCAAAGGGTGATGTGGAATCTTGTAGGTGGAGAGAAATTACAAAGTACAGGAGGGAAAGAAATTCAAGTGACAGCTTAAAGCTTCTCATATGGATTTAGGAGCAAGTGAAAGGGCCAATTGACGTAAACATCCTACTTTTAGACCAAGCACGACATGGATTCTAACCTCCAACAAAGATGTCAGCAGCCACCAGCTTGCCTTTCTTACAAAAATAAAACGAAATCTATTTAGGTTCTGAAGAACTTATGTTTTACATTAATTTTTATTTTATCTTGGAGAAAATATAATTTTACCACAGAAAATTTTCAATAGAAAAGCATAATCATTTTAACAGCAATTGTACCTGCCCTTCCTTCAAATTTTTAAATAAATTGGAATTTGCAATTTAAATAAAGGTATGACTTGAGTTTCTGTTACCCTTTCTGAGAATTTAGGATTTCAGTCCCTGACTCTGGCTTCAAAAGGATAACGACATATAAGCCAGACACACAGTTGTGAGAAGAGGGTCATTAAATTCTCTTGAACAATCTGAAATGTTGAACATGCTGTTAGAAAGAGCGTCACTGGGTAGAAATTATTAAGAGAGAGCTCTTATCCTAGGGTTAAGACAGAACTGAGATGTAGAATTTTCAGAACTTGGAATGAGTTACCTTGAAAGAGAGCACTGTGTTTGACATTGAGGGCTTCCTAGCTAAATGATGTCATGAAAGACGAACTTTCCAACAAGCTGAACCACATATGGCAGATAATGGCCCCATATTCATGAATTCACCTAGCCAAGACTACATGCATTATGTGTATCTCTGTCTCTTCTACTAAAGAGGGGTGTAACATAACCCCAGTGGCTGAGAATGTTGCTAATTAACCATTGATAATACCGGATCAACATTTATTAGTGCTTCATCAAGGGCTGGGGACATATGTACTTTATACATATTCTCGCTTTGAGCTTTAGGAAAAATACTCTGAGGACAGATTTATAACTGACTTGAAATAGGCTCAAAGAGATTAAAAACAATCCCTGCCAAGGACTTTCTGGATAAAAGTGATGAAGCCGGGACACAAAAACGTATTTGCTTAGCTGCATGTTGGTGATCACGGAGACAGAGAAAGAGCATGGCATGAAGATGTACAAAAGGTAAGGTAGGACTAGAGGAAAACATTCACAAAGATTGGCTAATTTATCGCCCTAAATACTCCAGCCACAAATCATTTGTGATGTACACACAAATGAAAAACACTTTGAGAAGTACTTTTTGTACTGGCAAGCTTTTCTACAGAAGCGCCCATTGACTCAGGCACTGAGCGTATGCCTTCTGTGGTCCAAGATGTAGCCTGAAGCATATTTCTTACTTTATTCAAAAACACTGTCGTATTCTTTCAATAGGTCTCCACATTTTAGAACTAAGTGAATGTATTATAAAACTCATGGCAGATTTATTGTGTGCCTTCATGTACCTTACAATACCACTTTCACCCCTACCCTAGTGTAGTTTTAGAAGAATCACTCATTAGTCTAGGCATGGGTAAAAGAGCCAACAAGATGGGTATTTTGATGATGGCATTCTGGAATTTGCAATTTAACTGTCATCTATATGTACAATATCTCAAGATAGTTATGAACCTACTGACTAGTTTTCATCAGCACACCTATAGTAGAATCCTCATGGACTCCGGGTCTACCCACAACATTAGTAGCACTTCAGCGCTACTAAAGCAAACTCCCTTTGGAGAGAATGTGTCTACTGTTTTCAGTAAGGTAATGTTCTTCACAGGAATCATTTATTGCTAAACTCTAACTCATCATCGCTTCTTAGGAAAGCATCTCTGTTCATTGCTCATGCACCTGTTATCTCTTTGGCCTTGTCCAAACAGCTCCAGCCCTAACATAGCAGCTGAAATAATAGATGGGCAGGAGATCTTGAGATTTCTGACATCGTCTTTTTTGTTTATGAAATCCACCTCCTTCCTCTCTGGAATCTGATAGGAATTCTCTTTATTAACCTTTTGTGGTTTTTCCCATGGTACATTTTTATTATTTAAAAAATGAAGAATGACATATCTCTTTGAAAATGATCTAAAAGGAAATACGAACGGAGATTAGTCATGTAGAATTGACATAAACATGCTTTTGTGCTAGAGGATTACTAACAGTAGCCAGGTTCCCAGGTGAGGACGTCTGGACAGGCTCCTGAGGTCTTAAGTCAGAGGAGAGATGTAATTTTGGCATGTTAGAAATCTGGCAGGTATCAGCAGCTGGAATTGCCATTCCAGGACAAGACCCTAGGTAG
Organism: Nannospalax galili; assembly: GCF_000622305.1. Taxonomy (NCBI): domain Eukaryota; kingdom Metazoa; phylum Chordata; class Mammalia; order Rodentia; family Spalacidae; genus Nannospalax; species Nannospalax galili. Next base: position 7,000,592 of record NW_008338996.1, on the reverse strand, counting down.
GCCCGGAGGGAGGTAGGATATAGGATATGACTCAATAGCACATGATTGAAAACAATTGGCTTAACTTCTCTACACCTCAGAGTCATCATCTATAAAAACGACATGAAAATACTAGTGCCTATGTAGGGTTGTTTTGATTCGCAAATAAAAATATGTATGGCAAGTGCACAGCCAAGGGCCAAAATTCAGTTAATGAGTGCTGCTGTTGTTAAGTAAAGAATGAGAAACACGGAGAGCCACAAGCAGTGAAGAGGGAGACTTGCTGACAGTGCAACGTAAGGAAAGGGCTTGCTCACACAAAGCGGGCTCTTGCACAGGTCCTTAAATGAAATGGTTAGATAATGTGCAGAGACTCTTCTGTGGTTTTGCTTATCCTTCCTTTTCCCAGGATCACTTTCTCCCTCACACTTATTGTATGAATCCCATACTCTCTGATATTCTTCCACAAGGGTGGGTACAAAAAGTTAAAGGTCAAAGACATCTAGTGCTATTCATGTTTTCAGTCAGGTGAGGCCAATTATTAGTGGTATACATTTCAGTGTACTCCAGCATACTTAGCAGAGTAGGTTAACCAGAGTATATAATATAAATTATGGGATAAAGCTGGGCGTGGTGGCACATGCCTGTAGTCCCAGCACTTGGGAGGCAGAGTTGGGTGAATCTCTGTGAGTTCAAGGCCAGCCTGGTCTACATAGTGAGTTCCAGGCCAGCTTGGGGGGCTACAAGGAGACCCTGTTTCAAATACCAAAAAGAGAAAAAAAAAACAAAACCAAATTATGGGATAACTAAATGGCATTTGATTTCCAAAATGAGCAAGAATGCAAGATTGTATTCAAAGAGATAAATTTTTAATTCTCTTCCTGCCTCCCACAAGCACTGTATTTATTTAACTAGAAAACTTCTTTTTATTTTCCAGGGATCTGAAGCTCGGTAGTGTGTACCAGTACAGGATTATCACCATTTCAGGAACGGAAGAGAGTGAGCCATCGCCTGCTGCCATATACACCCATGGAAGTGGGTACTGTGGTGATGGCATTATCCAGAAGTAAGTAGGTCCGTCTAAGGAAAGAGGATGGAGGAAATCTTAATTAGGCCAGCCAGATGCTAGGACGGGAGAGCTTATGAGATACTCTTCAATGCATAAGCTGCGAGGTACCTGTGAGCCCCATAAATCAATTAATCTTTAAGCTATTTTCTGATCTTTGAAGAAAAATCGCTGACTCTTTTGGGGGCCACATGTATTTCTCAGTGCAAAATATAATGTAATAAATAGAATAACCATAGATCCCGTTGTGTACTTATTACCATTTGGTCCTGTTCGTAATTGTCTTATATGTGCTATGAGAGTTCTATTAGTCTTTCCTATGATCATTCACACATTCAGTGATCAGGACATAGTTCATCTAGGATAAAATATATTTACAAGAGGTAGAGAAATGGCTTAGAAGTTAAGAGTATCACAGTTGGCTATAACTCCAGCTCTAGGGAATCTGATACATCTGGCCTTCATGAGCACCTACACTCCTGTGCACATACTCATACACAGCACACACACACATAATTAAAATAAAAAATAAGAAATAATAAGGGTAAAGTGGCTCATCCCTTTAATCCCAGTACTCAGGAGACAGAGGCAGACAGATCTCTGTGAGTTCAAGGTCAGCCTGGTCTACATAGGGAGTTCCAGGCC
>NW_008338996.1:6996826-6998529 GCF_000622305.1 Nannospalax galili | reverse complement strand
GGCATTGCACGACACAGGTGCACTCACATACATGCAGGCAATACACTCAAAAAATAATAAATAAATAATATTTTAAAAATGAGATTCACTTACATTTAAAAAAGGGGGGGAATATCAAGGACTAGATTGTATGGGGTGATCAGTCCATTCATTCCCTAGTCCCCAGGGCAGGATGATCTCCACTTACCAAATAAGAGCAAGACATCACCAAGACTTTTGGTCAACTTTTCAGTTATTTTCTTCTAGAATAAGCACAAAACTCAGAATCTGATACAAAATTGAGGTTTTCTTTTTCTCATAAAAATGGAAACAAGACTAAAAATCATTCCAAATTGTTTGTTATTGCTCTTTATTGCAAGTATATTTATTTACAAGTGACAGCCTTGCTAAGAGTTTTTAAGCACTTGATAGGTTTAATGGTAAGTGTCATATGTGAGATGGCAAAATAAGCTATTGGCAAAATTCCTTCATTAAATGGCACTGTTGGGTGTCACATAATATTTGAGCAACTTGGAATTGCAATCACTACCCTCTTGAGGGGGGCGGGGGGCAGTGTAAAGCGAACATTTGCTTCACGGTTGGCTGAAACCACAGACGTGCAGCTTATGAATGAGCTCTTAGGTATCACACATATGAAAAGGAAGTGCCAGATGACTATTGCTTCTGCTTGTCACTGACAGTGATGCTAGAGGGGAAAACAGTTTAATTTGTTACTGATGATTGTGTTGGATGTGATGTTTCCATCCTGGAAACCTCTGTATGGGGATGAAAGCAGCAACCAGGACTAGATCAACGATGTTACAGTTCTGAAAGTAAAAGCAGTTTACATGCAACATCCATTCACAAAGCTATTGGCCAGCAATATACTTTCTGATCCTGACTAACCCTGAAGGAAGTGGTACAAATAAGATCAGATGAACTCGGTGCATTCCATCTTTTTCATTTATTGTGCAAAATGATTCTGCTGTCTGCTTCTCACTGAAGTATGTCAGCTGTTCATGGAAAGGTAATAATTCAAGTTTTGAATTTTTTTATATTTTTTTTAAATTTTATGTATGAGTGTATTGCCTGCATGTGTGTAAATGCACCCGTGTCATGCAATATCCGCGGAGGTCAGAAGAGGGTGTCAGATTCCCTTGGAACTGGAGTTATAGGTGATTGTCAGCCACCAAGTGGGTGCTGGAAATCAAACCCATATCCTCTGGAAGAGTAGCCGGGGCTCTTAACTGCTGAGCCATCTCTCCAGGCCCTTGAATTTTTTTAAATAAAATTTTCAGGACCAAGGGTGTAGCTATGTTGGTGGAGTGCTTGCCTAGCATGTTCAATACCCTGCATTGGATCACCAACACTGCATAAATGTGGTAGTTGGTCCATACCTGTAATCTCAGCCATGGAGAGCTGGAAGCAGGTCATCTTTAGCCACTTATTCAGTTTGAGGCCAGCCTAGGCTACATGACACTTCTCCTTAAAAAAAAATTCATTGAATAATTCTGTTTTTTTTTTAATTAAGGCTATACACTGTCTGAATAAAACATTTCAAACCCACAGTATGCATACTAGACAAAATATTGTGTTTTAGGGGCTAGTGACATGATCTGGAAGGTAAAGGTATTTGCTATGAAAGCTTGGTGACCTGAGTTTGATCTCCAAAACTCATGTAAAGGTGGAAGGAGAAACTCAACTCTACAGACACACACACCATG
>NW_008338996.1:6985500-6996681 GCF_000622305.1 Nannospalax galili | reverse complement strand
GAGGAGATACTTAAAATGTTCTCTGATGTTCATGAAAATTTTATTTTTATTATTTTTAAATAAATGACAAAAAAAAAGAGATAAGGCCAGTGATTACTTCCACGATTTCCAGTGGCACCCTGACACAGTATCTCGCATGGATACATATTAGTGTTCTGAAATAGCTTCATGAATATATACATTCAGAACAGAATTGTCAGTATTAGTTTTGAGGATATAACCTAAGAATATTTTGGTGTTGAATTATAGCGCAAATCAAGTGATTTCTAAGCGTTTGACTTCTTGAACACGGAATGTAAAAATCCTCACTTCTCTGAGGATGAACCCCATGATTGGTTGTGTGTATTTAAGATTCCTATCAAAATGCAGTAACAGAACTTGTAGCCCTTTCCACAAAGTGAGGAAAGATCAGCCAGTCACAAGCCTCTCCGACACTGAGACATCAGCTTCGAGCTTTTGATAAGTCTGCACCAAGGGAACACTGAACTGAGCCCAGAGCCGTCAGGGAAGAAAGTATCCTATTCTTTGTTTGTCCAGGCTCAAGGAGTACATTTAGCATGTCCAGAAAACACTGCAGTCATCACCAACAAGCCTTGCAACTTGTGGTTTTTCTAATTAGGTGAAAAAAATTTAACCAAATTTTGCATATAGCTCAGTCTACCTGTTTTGGAGTCATATGTAAATACATTGACAAAATATTGCAAAAAAATATATCTTTTCGGTGATCTAAATTTAGCATCATCATCCATTTAAACCAATATTCACAATTTAATAATTTTTAAAAATATTCTGGCTATAGATATGGCTCAGTGGTCAAGAGCACTAGCTGCTCTTGCAGAGAACCCAAGTTCAGTTCCCAGCACCCACATGGCACCTAACAACCATTCATAACTCCAGTTCTAGAAGATCTGATGTCCTTTTCTGACCTCCACCAGGTATTGCACGACACAGGTACACTTACATAAATACAGGCAATAAACTCATACATATAAAATATAAAATAAATAATAAATAAAAGTATTTAGAAATATTATTACTTAGACTTAGTACCCTACATAGGCATCAAACATTTAGATTACCTGTTGATACCAAATATTTGCACGTACATTGGAGAAAACTGAATTCAGCTTATGAATGTTGAAGAAAGGAGAAGGGCTGGCAAGATGGCCAATGAGTAAGATGCTGCCAAACCTGACAATTAGAACTGGATCTCTGGGACCCACATGGAACCAGACAACCAATGTCCCCAGGTTGTCCTCTGATCTCCAAACGGGCACTGTGGCACATGCACACATGCTCGCACACACAAACACATGCAATAAATAGGTAGATATAATTTTTTAAATATAGAGGACTATCAGTCAGGGAGACCCCTAATGGGTAAAAGCTTTGCAGTAAACAATCCATTGTAGCAAATTCTCCCAATTTCATATATAGTGTAGGAATGTAAGTAAACACTGGACAAATATGATAATAACAATATGTCTGAGTGTTCACTGGGCTTCTTCCACATATAACATTCTGTGGCACATTATTATCTCCTTGAATCCTCCCCCAAACCATATGAGGTGGGTCCTATTATCATACTATATAGGTAAAATAATGCGCAAAGTGAGGAAGTACTTTTCTTAAGCTTGCACACCCAGTAAGGAAGAGAACCCATGTTTGTACTAAGGGGCAAGTTCTCACCGGGACTTATCTCTGTATTTTAGTGCAACATGAGAATGCTGAAAAACTAACAAGTTTTCATACTCTGTCCTGGGATGCTGGGATGATGAAGAGTCTACCTCCCCCTTTGGCATCTCAAAGCCTAGTAAAGGGGCTTAAACATTAAGCAAAGGCAATCAGTTTGACAAGTTCTATAATAGATGAAGCAAAATGCCTGTGAACACAGAAAATGACACCTACCCAACTCTAGTCTGTGAGGTCAAAGGAGGTTTCTCTGAAGCTCTCTATGTAATGATAGACCTGTTGTGCCTGGATGATATTTGTGGTAACCCTAATATTTTGTTTAAACCAATAGAACATACTGTTTGAGTGGTGATGGAAGGCAAGTTGGAAATATTCATAGTGGCTTAGGAAACCAGCCCAGATGGGGAAACATGTCTCCCCCTACATAATCCATGAAATAGCTAAGGAATATTTCATTGGTGAGTTCCAGCCTACAAGAGTCACTGGCAGAGAATGTTGAGACCAGCTAAGAGCTGCTTTGCTCATGGATTTGTAGACAGGGCAGAGCTTGGGTGGCTCTTTGGAGATCAATGCAATGCCCTAGGTCATCTTAAGGATTGATTGCTAGGCTCTATCCTGCTACTCTGACACCTCCTAAAAACAACAAACATTGCCTGGTGTTAATTGCCCGGGTAAAAGGAGAAGTCTGAGGCCTGTCCCATGCTGTGACAGGTCCCAGCTGGTCTCTAAACAGGGAGGGACAGCTGCCACACACTCTGCAGAGATCTCCCAAGGCAAAGTAGGAATAGGAACTGATTCCTTTGGCTTCTACTAGGTGCTACACACTCAGCCAGACACTTTATGTTCCATTTTTGTATTCGGCTCTAAGAAATAGGCTTAATTTATCTCCATCTCAACACATGAGAAAATGAGGCTCAGTGTCTACAGAGCACCATACCATGCAATGATCACTCTAGAATGATAGACAGTCCACTGTACTGTCTAATGCAGCTGACACTTGCTCAATATATGAGTACACTTGCTTAATATATGAGTACTGCAATATATGAGTACTTGCCTAATATATGAGTACTGCAACTGAAGATGGACTTCTAGCTATGTTGGCTTTCGGTAGATTTTAACTTAAAATTACCACAGATTAAAAGATCAGGTGAACAGACCTAAGGACTTGCACAGACTAGGCAGTTGTTTTTGGAACATGTGTTTCTTAACTTTAAGTTTTCTGTTTCTACAAGAATGAGAACTTTCCAGAAAGCAACCATCCATCTAGTCTTCCAATTTTTGCTCTTCCTTCTCCTTGCCAAAGCCTAGCCTGAGGGAAAAAAAAATGAATGAGTAAAGCTTATTTTCTGACCATCCCAACCTCTGTAAAACCATCCTTAGGTGATGGAAACAGTTCCAAGAAAAGCAACAGGGGACACATTGACATTGCTGTTCAGTGAAGCTCCAGAGGCTTCAGAGTTCTCCACAACCAATGTGCTACAACACACCCATTAGGGAGTAGAGCTTTCTAGTTAAAAGATGACAATCCCTAGGGACAGGACGTGAGTGAAAGCAGAGTCCAGCTTTGTGTGTGTCAAGGGTGAGGGAAAGGTGTCAGTGCAGGGAGACAAGAAGGAAGAACATTTACCTTAAAAGGACCTCCCAGGTTCCCTTCAAATCCACCCTTTTAAAATTAAAATCAAAACAAAACATGCTAACCACACACATTTTCCACACATGGCAGGAAGATCTGTTCACTCATTTGTTCATCCGTGTCTTACTTGCCAGTTTAAGTGACTTCAAGTTGTTAATTATTTTTATTTTTATGTATGAGTAATTATGCCTGTACATATGTAAGTGCACCCATGTGGTGCAGTACCCAAAGAGGACAGAAGGGTGTTGGATCCCCTGGTATTGGAGTTATGAATGGATGATTGTTAGCTGCCATGTGGGTGCTGGGATTCGAACCAGAGTCTTCTGCAAGAGCAGCCAGTGCTCTTAACCACTGAGCCATCTCTCCAGCCACAGCTGCAAGTTTCAAAGGGTGAGAGCTGTAAAGACAGCTCAGATGGTGAAGTGCTTGCGTTGGACTGGGGATAGAGCTCAGCAGTAGAGTTCTTGCCTCAAGGCCCCAGATTTTGATCCCCCAAACCACAGAAATAGAGAAAAAAAGGAAAGATTTCATTCAATGGTAAATTGCTTGCTTTGCAAGCATGTGGACCTGAGTTTGATCCCCAAAACCCACTTTTTAAAACCCAGGTATGTGATGTATGCTTATAATCTCAGCCCTGGTGAAGTGGAAACAGTTGGACCCGGGGCTTTCAGTCAGCCTGCCCAATGTACGAGCTGCCTGTCAGTCCATCGGTGACTCTGAATAAAAAACTAAGGAGGGCAATATTCCTGAGTAACAACACATCTAACACTGTCCCCTGGCATCCACATACGCTCACATGCATGTGTTTGGACTCACATACACTTGTGCACACACACATTCATATGTATCATATGTATACACACACACACACACACCCTTATGCATGTGTGTGCATATACACAAAAGAAGACACAAAAAGAAACAAGATTGTCGTTTGTCGTCAGAAACACAAGGTTAATGCAGTCATGTTTTATAAACCTGCACCTTTTGTTTACATTTTAACCAAGAAACAGAGACCGGGAAAGGGACTTGTATACCATCATACAAAATGTTCACCATCCAAGAAGGGATTTCCCCTATTCAGCCTCAGCTCTGAAACTGACCTGGAACATTTCTCTTCTATGTCCCTTGTGCAGAGGCCAAGGAGAAGAATGTGACGACATGAACAAGATCAATGGCGACGGCTGCTCTCTTTTCTGCCAACAAGAAGTTTCCTTCAACTGCGTTGGTGAGTTTTTGCCACCGTATCTCTGACTCTGGCTTATTGGCTGGTTACAATAACCACGATTATGACTAAACAAATATTTGCTTCTTTGTGCTGCATACCTGTCAAGTGTTTTCTATGTGCCAGGCACTGTCATAAGTACCAAGAGATACAGCAACAAAAACCGAAGAAAAACAGAAGGTCAAATGTCCCTGTGCTTAAGAACTTATGCCCTTAAAGAAGATGCCCATGGCAGGTGACATTTTTTATCCAACTTTAACATACTGATGTGATTGTTTTCTTCACACCAGCTCTGCAGGATGCCTATTGCCATAGATAGATAGATATAGATGATTGATAGATGATAGATAGATAGATAGATAGATAGATAGATAGATAGATAGATAGATAGATATAGATAGATAGATAGATACATGATAGATGTGTGTGTGTGTGTGTGTGTGTGTGTGTGTGTGTGTGTGTGTGTGTGCTTTTATTCTTTAGAGATGGGACACATCTCTGGATGTGTGACTAGGTAATGTACCCGGAATGACGTGGATCAGCAGGCGGCTGATGACAAAAATCATGATTTGCACCTGATTTTGTCTGAATTTCAAGTCTCCACTCAGCCCATTCTGCACAATCTCTCACCTGGATCCACTAAGTGCCAGGAGCCTTGATGTAGACCCAGAACCTTAGGCCGTCTCTCTGTTCTGCAGTGTAGCTGGAGAAACAGCAGACCAGCCTGTGTTTAGAAAGCAAACCTCCTTTTCCCACCTTTACCAGATCGGATGGAAAATGTGTTTTCCTCTGCCTTCACAAGGAGTCTGGCCGATGGTGTTGTTTCAGCCCCACTTGGGAGGCCCTGGCCAGCCCAAGGCTGGTAAACAGACAGGGGATGGGGGCAGGGATGGAATTTTGAGCTGGCCCAGATGAGATCATACTTCCTTTAAGATGCAAATCGATACCTGAAGATCAAAGGTCCTTTGGCTAATCCCCTGGGCTGGAGGTGAAAACTAATCACAATTCATTTGCAAGTACAAAAGACAGGGGTGCTCTATCTGAAAAGGGAAGAGGCAGCCACGGGAGGGGTGAAAACCTTGGTGGGAAGATTTCTCACTGAAAGGAAATTTTCTAGGAGGACTAAAGGAAGGAGATGTCATCGCATCTTTGCATCTGCAGCGCATTACGGGGCTCTGCTTAAACATTCTTTTCCCTAGTAGGTTGAGGTCCATGAGGATAAATAAAAGAAATGCATTATTTAGCTTTTATTCCATTTCCAGCACATTTGCTGAGCAGCTACTATCTCCTCTGCACCAAGTAGGGCCTGTGCAGCACAATGGAGATGCTCTGTGAATGTTGTCGGGTAAAAGAAGATACAGAAGGAAGGACAGGGAGGGTTCTAGACAGAACTTGGGCTCTTTAAATTGCAGAAGATTTTCCCTATGTTGAGTTGAGTGTTACTCATGGTAAAAGCTTGATACTAGCCTAGTGGCAGGCGGGAAGAAAATTTAATTAAAATTAAGAAAATCAAGTTCTTATTCCAGTGCTGAGAACTTCCATAAGGTTCCTTCCATAGTTCTCTTCCGTACTTTGAGCTTCAGGGTACTTTCTGTGAATGATGGAAATCCTTAAGTGAGATCTCTGAGAATCTGCCCTTCTGCTGTGTGATTTCCAATGCCTGTGGCTGAATTCCTCACAATCATAAACTCTACTTGAAGAGAACCTTCCCCTTTCCAAACATCATTAATCTATACCTGAAAATATCTGCCTGTTTTACTTGTATGAACATAGTATGTGACTTAAGGGCCCCTAGGAAGAAGGTTGGCTTGGTGATGGTGGAATGTGGAACATGGACCCCTAAAAGAGATGCTTGACATCTGACATTTGTGTTTTATGCACAACTAGAAAGATGCTCACAAGTACACACTTCGAGTCCATGGACAGGGTCCACAGATCAGAACTACCCTACTGCTGGCAGATATGAGTATTGCCAAGAGAATGAGACTCAGTCCTTCACAGGTCATCTACAGACTTATTCTCTACCTTGTTCTAAGGGTCCTTCTGCTGGTGGTAGTGTTGGTTGACCATCTTTATATGTCAGGCATATTTGTAAGCTCTTATTCTCATGAAAACTCTTTTATGCGTCACTTTACAAAGTAAGAAGGAAAGGTATAGAGTGGAAGGTAAAGATATAGAGTTGTTATAAAGATGTATTTAAACCCAAGTCTGACTCCGTGCTTACTGTGGTAAGCCACTTGAAAAGTAAAAGGCACTCCTGATCTTAAAGAGATTTGAGGGTGAATGACGACTTTATTATTTTGAAGGAATTGATGTAATGGACTACAAAAGGGGAGTGGATTGTAAATGGTGTCAAAGGAAGGCTCTTTCTTATTCTTGTACACTGAGTGGTGTTTGTGTTGGGGAAGACATCAGTTGTGCCCTTGATTTGTCATTTAGAATTCCCTGACACACATAGAGACACAGACATTCCAGGCAGAATAAAGATCATCCTAAGAACCCTGTTTCCAGGGACTGTATGACAACACAAACTCCTTACCTTAAATCTTGAAAACCTTCTTCTTCTAAAAGCAGCTTCTGAAGTATAGACAGAGAATTTTGGACACCATCCCCCCACAAAGAAAAATAGCTTTAATGGGGCTGCAGTGTGGGAGGCTTTGACGAAGAGAACATTCATCAGATCTTGGCATGTGTGAAGAAGGACAGAGGTCAAGACAGTAGCCAGGAAAACAAGCTCAGGTGAGACTGCCTTGGGTTCACATCATGACTTGGATGTCTGATGTTGTAAGCTTTGGTATTCTCATCCAGAAAATGTGAAAGACCTAGCACCTCCCTTGGAAGATGTCTGTCAATATTTTGAGGTGTTTACTCTCTGAATCCCCTTCCCAGATTTAAGGAATCATTCTCCTAATGAGGCAGAGCTCAATCTTCAGTAGAACAGTTGAACTAATCTTCCCCAATCATCCTACAGCTTAGGTGGGTAGACTTTCCGCCTGCCCCAACACACAACCAAGTCACAACATAGACTCAGAAGTCAGTGCAGAACCCATTTTGATAAGGATGCAGTGAGTGGCAGTTTCTAAAGTACCAAACACAGTATCTAGCATCAAAACTGAGGTCATATAGCAAAAAGTGTATTATTTCTTCCCAAGGCCAGTCCCAGGGCTAGTGCTTCAGCCTGGAGCTGGATGCTAGAGCATACAATTGTTCCTCTCCAGCCATCTCAGAGAGGCCTCCATTAAGTACTGGGTATTTCAAATCTATGGCATTTGTTTTTCTTGCTTAGGCTAACTGAAACTGGTTTCTGTTGTTTGCCACTTAGAATCCTCATTGTAAAATTTTCTCATAAGACACAGTGAAGTTTAGTCCCATTTCCTGGAACTAAAATTGCCCTCTCGTGTGAATATGGGGATTCAGGTCACTGTAGAGAATGAGATATGAGCAGTAACTATCCTTTATAGAGAGCCATAGTACTGGATGGTAGCCCTGTATTATTTATCTTATTAAATGTGAACCTATGTGAGGTCTCTTACTGCCAGGTGTGAGATCTGAGATTTACTGTGATATCTTAACTGACCTAAGTTCACAGATATGTGGTACTACCTCCAGACTGAGCAGGGATCCCTGCTTTTCCTATTATGACATTCTACCATTAGGAAGACTTACCTCCCTCCTTCCGTCCTTCTGTCCCTCCTTCCTTCTCCCTTCTTCCCTTCCTCCCTTTCTCCCTTCTTCCCTTCCTCCCTTTCTCCCTCCCTCCTTCCATCCTTCTGTCCCTCCCTCCTTCCCTCCCTCCCTTCCTCCCTCCCTCCCTCTCTCCTTCCTTGTTTCCTTTCCTTTTTTGAGACAAGGTCTCAACTACGTAGCCCTGGCTGGCCTGAAACTCGCCGTGTAGACCAGGCTGGCCTTGAACTCTCAGAGATCCGTGTACCTCTGCCATGAGAGTACTGGATTAAAGGTGTGTGCCACTATATTTGGCTCAGTTAATTTTCTAATACAGCCCAGGGCCACCTGGCCAAGATGGTACATGTCTACAGTGGGCTGGGCCCTCCTACAGCAATTAACAATTAGAAAATGCCTTAAGCCAGGTATGGTAGCACATTCCTTTAATTCCAATTTCCATCCTTCCTTCCTCCCTTCCTTCCTCCTTTCCATCCTTTCTTCCTTCCTTCCTTCCTTCCTCTCTCCCTTCCTTTCCTTCTTCCTCCCTCCTTCCCTCCCTCCCTCCCTCTCTCCCTCCCTCCCTTCCTTCCTTCTTTCCTTTGTTATTCTACATTGCTTTCCTTTTTTCCCTCCTCCCTTAGCTTGTCTCCTTTTTAGTTGTTGTTCTTGTTGTTTTTCCCCTCCTCCTCCTCCTCCTCCCTCCTCCTTCTCTACACCCTCCTCTTCCTCCCTTTCCTCCTCTTCTCTTTTCCTGCTGCTGCCCTTCCACACTACCCTTGTCATCACTGACCATTTAGAAGGACTCCATTCCCTGGGCCAGTAACACCAGTGTAAGGGTGGGTGACAGATTTATGGGGACATTCCCCTTCACTTTTCAGAAGCCCACACATCCGGAAGTATTCCCTAGGTGCCAATGTGTTATTATGCAACACTCTGGGGACTTCTCTTTCCCACTTTCCCACCCTCAGTGCCCTAGTTCCCCCCCCTTTAATAAGTTTTTTATTAAAACAAATACCACCCACAGGACCTCTTGAGTAATGCAGACTACAACCCTTCGCAATGTAGAAATTATCTTGTCCTTTTTCTCCCTTTTAAAACTATAACGCACACCAGGCCTGGGATTTTCTTTGGAAACCACGGTATCAGTGAAGTGATAACTCCCCCAGCAGGCGCTGGCTGGAGGCATTGTTCAGCAGTGGGGATTCCTCTTGAAAGCACTGAATCACAAACTACAGACAGGCTGCTGATAAAAGCTGAAGGCTGGTAGGTAATGGCCAAATTAGCCAGACAAAATGTGAAGGATCCCCAAAAGGGGTTGTACCTCGTCATATATCTTGAGCCGGAACTGGAAGCATGCTACTTTCTAAGAGGATGTTTAAGCCCTTATAGAAGATGCAAGACTGATCCTGTTTGATTTACCACTCTGCATGCTTCAGGGGTGTGGGGATGGTTCAATCCAGGTTCCAGTTTAGAGATGGAGCTTGTGGAGTTTAGCATCTTGAAGCCTCAATTTATCCTTTTGTGAAAGGCATTCTATGTAGTCTCTATATCCACTGAGCAATTCTAGTTTCTCTAGTAGCTATTTAAAGGCATGTGGAGATTCAAATCTTGGATGATACTGATGAATAGTTAGGAAAACAAAGTCAGAAGGACTCCCACTTAGTCCAATCTCCCAAATACACAGGCATTCCCACTGTGCCTCTTTTCCTCCCTCCCTCCCTCTCTCCCTCCCAGCTCCTCTCCCCCAGCAGGTCTCAGCACCACTTTTTCTCTCATCCCTGACGGGGCATCTCTAGTTCTGCCTTAGAGTCAGGGCCAGTAACTCAATTAGCACTCCCTGCAGCCCAGCACCCTCCCTTCTGTGTGTGAGGCAGATAAGAGGTAGGGGGCTGGAGATCAATCTGCCTCCCCACCAGTTGTTGGGAGGAACAGGGGGTCAACAAGCCTGTGGCCCCTCTGTCAGGCCGCCCTGGCCTAACTGAGCCAAGGCGAGAAAAGAAAACAAGAAGATGAATCGTTGTGTCTTCTTGGTTGATACTCTGAGGAGGAGACTTTAGAACAACATTGTCTAAAAAGGAAAACAGCGTCAGTGGCAGGACGGAAGAGGAGGGAGGGGAGAGGAAGTGGTGGGCTCTGCTGGGAGCTACATTTATTATTCTTTTCCTAACGCCGTGCAATTACAGCAGAAGACCTACCTTTCACCTTTAAAAAAAATTAAAATGGCCGGGCGTGGTGGCACACGCCTTTAATCCCAGCACTTGGGAGGCAGAGGCAGGCAGATCTCTGTGAGTTCAAGGACAACCTGGTCTACATAGTGAGTTCCAGGACAGCTGGGGCTACAGGGAGACCCTGTCTCAAAAAGACCAAAAACAAACAAACAGCAAAAAAAAAACCATACAGTGTGCTGAAGAAAAAGAACAAGGTTTTATGAGAAAATTCAATAAAGGAAGCACTTTCCAAAAAAAAAAAATTAAAATGTAAACAACAACATTAAACTTTCCTGGATGCATAGAGCCAGTCACATATCCCTCTGAGGAAACTGCAGCAAATTACCCCAAAAGATCTTCTTGAAATAATGCTTTCCTTGACTTGAAGATAGGCCTTTATAAAAGACACTGAGAAATATGAACAGAGGCAATGATACTGGTAAAGTTGGTGGTGGTGATAACCAGGATGTTGGACTTTACATAGCATTGGTATAGCAACATACAACATCATAGTTACGAACATGAAGTCTGGGTTAAAGCCTGGTCCAGAAACTTAAAACTTGTGCCTCAGTTTTCCCATCAGTAAAATGGTCTAGTAAATACTGCTATTTCTTAGAGTTTCTGTAAGGATCAAATAATTTTACTGATTTGTGAAGGTAATTCAGGAGCAAAGTATTTGTTTGCCATGCACAACATCCTGAGTTCAGTCCCCAAGAAAAGAGTTCATTTGTGTTCAGCATTTACACAAATGAACTCTG
>NW_008338996.1:6976595-6985170 GCF_000622305.1 Nannospalax galili | reverse complement strand
TGTGATATGAGTGTTCACACCTGATGCTTCTTTTTTTTATTTTTTTACTGTTATTAGTAAGATTCACTCAAATGTTTTACCAATTCTCCCAGCAACTCTACAAAATAATAAATTATATCATTTTACCAGTTTGGTGGATAACAAAACTGTGATTCAGAGAGATTTAAGTATGTGTCGCCCAAGGTCACACAGCTAGAAATAGTAGAGGCAGGATTTGTAACGTGTAGGCACTCTGTGCACCTTACCATGCAGCGTTGTTAGGTACCTGACTATGCGGGGTTTGTACTAAGAAAATTTTGGGGAGGAGGGCACATTATTCAACTTTCTGCCCACTCTTTGGAATCAGGATAATCATACTAAAGACTGTGTGGAATGCCCAAACTGCCCCCCCACCCCCGCTATTTCTGTCTGGTACCACGCAGTCACATCAGGAAGCAAAATGAAGACACATCTCCTTCTCGTGTCTTTGGCGTGAGTTGTGAAGAGAATTTCTAGTTTTTACCATTCTAGAAACATCCTGTGACATAAAACGCACTTTCACGGGAGGTGGAGTGCTTCCTCCAGGCTTAAGAGCATTGGCTGCTCTCTCAGAGGACAGGGGTATGACTCCCAACACCCACATGGTGGCTAATAATGTCCCTAACTCCAGATCCTTGGGTTCCAGCGGCCTCTTCTGGCCTAGGTGGGCACCAGGTATGCACATGGTACACTTGCATGCACGCCGGCAAAGCACTCGGACATAATAAAAATAAATAAAATCGAAAAACCAACCAACAAAACAAAGCAAGGCCCACTCTCCCAGGGCACTGTCCTTCTGTTTTCCAGCTCTTTTCCTTTCCCTCTGGTAGTAAACACACTGCTTTCTAACCTAGGAAGAATGTGGTTCTGGATCCCATTGTCATGGCTGTGTTAGAGAACTTGGAGTCTGAAGTTTCTGTCTGGGTCACAAGGGTACTTCTCACCTGCCTGAGTCCCACTTCCCTCTTCTGGAAAATATACAAAAGTATCATGCCCATAATTCTTTTTCTTTTGTCTCTAGAGTACTAAACATGATTTAAGGCAGCCAGTGGGCTCTCAAGAATGCTAGGGAAGCTCTCCTCCTCTTCCTCTCTGGCACCTCAGACTCAGTGCAAAGGCAGACAATGTATTCACCACAGGACTGGTTCTGAGCCAGAGCCTGGGATCCTGACACTAAATCACCATGGCACCTTTTGCAAAGTGGGCAAGCCTCTTTGACCACCCCCACTCCCACCCAGAATCCCCCCATCCCATCAAGTGATGAAGGCAAGTTAGATGAGCCCCTAGGGCTTTGGGGCTTTAACTTCTAGAATTAAAACCCCAGATTGTTATTGTTTTTAAACTGTGCATTTTAAAAGTAAGGATTCCAGGAGGAGAAAGGAATTCCTTTCACCCTGAGGGTCAAAGGGGGTCACTGAGGGGACAAAAGAACAGGAAAAGGAGGCGATGGGGCTGAAGGCTGACGTGTGGGTAGGGCCAAATATCTGAGCCCTCCGCAGGGAGGTCTGAAGGATGCATTCAGACATCATCAAGTCAGTACCCCTTAGGATCAAACTCGTCTTTCTGCCTCAGAACAAGGCTCACCACCTCCTTTGCAAACCAGGGAGGCCTGCCCCATAGAGAGGCAGAAATAAAATAAAAAGAAACAGGAGGCTTCTGACGCCAGCAGGGAGGAATTCCAGCCCTTGGCCCAGGTCAGCTTTCTAATTCTCAAGAAAGAATCAGGCTCAAGGAACCCACTTGTAGTTTGCTTAGTGTGAGGACTCATGACCACACACTGATGTGTGCCTTTGAAGGACAGCCAGAGAGAGTCCCAGGCATGTGAACCTGAATAGCCCAACACAAGGATTTCCTTGTAGCACTGAAAATGATCAGTCCATTTGCCTCTCAGTGCATCTGTATACTTGCGGCTTAGGTATGCTGGGAGAGGAAAGAAACCTCTAGACTTGTTGTCAAGGCCTTTTCCCAGCCCCTGGCTCTCTTCTGTTGCCTGGAGTCCACGTTGGGTTGGAAGAGATAATTAATATTCATGAGCTGTGATCTCCACTTGAAGGGAATGCCTTGGGGGATAGTGAAATATTAAGCAAGTGAGGGGTATAGTCCTAATTGTATCCTCCTTTTCTTTTTGAAGAGAGCAGTAATGTGCTTAAAATAAAATGATGGATGGACGAATCGGGGTGGTGTGCAAACCTCACTGGGAGAACCTGCTGTAAAAGGCAGCTAGCTGCTTGCTGTAACGTGTATAGTCAGACCTTCGCCAAGATGGTGCAGACTAGATCTAGCCATTCCTTCAGTCAGTTCCCATTTGTTGTGACTACAGTGTGGCAACTTCTGTGCTGGTTTCAAGAGAAGCAGAAATGCACAAGAACAGCCAGGGAAGTCTGGGAAATACCGCTGATAATGATGTCATATCGCTCAGTGGAAATGCTTGGAGGGTATAAGCCAAGGATCTCCTTAACATGGAGGATCAGGAAAGACTCCTCAAAAATGTGGCATTGAGCCTTCAGGTATACACATGCACTCATGTTCAGATGCTGTATGTACATTTTTCAAGAGGTTATTGAGTTAATACATTTCGCTCTGGCTTTTTACACCATGTAAGCTTTATTTAGCTCTCCTCTCTCTCTCCCTGTCTGACCTCCCTTCTTCCTCCCCAATTTAAGACTCCACTGGGAGTGCAATTTAAGACTTGCACAGAGGGACATCTGGGTACAATGGTTGATTAGGCAGGATTTAACATATATGACAGAATACCTAAAATCTGTTGGGGGCGGTCTACGAGGGAGAGGATCTAAATTTGACTAAGATTTATTATGTGTAATGCACAAAAACTCAAAAAAAAAAAAAGTGATATTGAAGCTGGGAGTGGTGGTACAGGTGTTTAATCCCAGCACTCGGGAGGCAGAGGCAGGCGGATCTCTGTGAGATCAAGGCCAGCCTGGTCTACATAATGAGTTCCAGGACAGCTGGGGCTACAAGGAAGACACTGTCTCTAAGAGACCAAAACAATTAATAAATAAATGAATTATGATGCTGAGTTGAGCCTGGAAGGTCAAGTGGACAACTTAGGGAAATACAGAGCAGGGGAGCAGCAAGGACATCAAGAAGCTCAAACTATTCAGTGCTCAAAGCAAGACAGAGCTTTGTAGAGTGGAAGGAGTGTCAGAGTGGCAGACTACAAGGGAAGCTAGCATGCAGCCTTGAAGGCAGAGATCCTTCAAGGCCTGTGAGGACTGTGGTTACTAATCTCCTGAAGGAAGGAGAAGGCGCCACCTGTTCCTGTGTCTTCCACACTTTGTGTTCGTCCCTGCCTATAGTAGGTTCTTCCATGCAAATGGCTCCTTGACTGTTTTGACAGATAAAGTTCCATTGCAACACATCTGCGGTCCTTTGTGAATATTCTGCCACTGCAAAAGAACAGTACGATGGTTCCAGCAGAGACCCTGGGGGGGCCTACATAGATAGTTTCTGTCTAACCCTGTAGGGATGATGTTGCTCATTGCTGACTGCTGCATGTGGGGATGGCTAGACAGTGTGTGGAAGAGGAGATTTAGGATCCAGGCAGATGAGGCATGGAGGGAGAGATGGAGGAAGGATGGGAGAGTGAAAAGGAGAGAGAAAGGGAAAGAGGGAGAGAGACAGAGGTCCCTTTATCCACACTCCTCCAGCATGGCTGTAATCTTATTGGCACAGCACATTTCCGTTTACATGTCTGTGTCCTTCACCCTTTTGTGTTTCTAGCATCTGGCTCCAGCTGGCCACCCTCTGACATACTACATACAACCGTCGGATACTAGACATAGACGGCTTCCCTTAAAGGGTCAGACAGCACCAGTGTTCCACCCCACCTGTGGAAGAGAGATCCCAGGAGAGCCCACTGCAATATTTCTTTTCAGACCCTCTGTGCCCCTCCAGCCAGGCATTAGGATCCCCTTCTTTCAGCCGATGAAACGGAACCCCCAAACGTGTGAATGACTTTGGAGAGAGTGACTTTACCTCCATTCAGTAAATATTTATGGAGCTAAAAAACTACCACAAGAAGAATAAAGCTTCCTAAGTGCCATATCCTGAGTCAACCTGGCTGCCACACAGGCCACTGACCCTCCTTTCCCTATCTTCGCAAGGCCACAGGACAGTGGAGATAGCACTCGCGTTTTACGCTAGAATAAGCGAAGGCTTAGGGAGACAGTGTGGTTTGATGAAAGCAGGTGATTATTAAATGGGAGGGTTGAGATTTGAACTCAGATTTTCCCTGATGCACAATTGGAGTGCCTAGATACTCCCCAAAGAATGCCAGGCCTTCAGAATAGGGCTTTCCATCTAATTCTTCTAGGTAATAGTTATACAGAGAACAGATTCTTACCGCCATTAAACTAATTAAATTAATACAATGATTTTTCTTTATTAAGTTCTTTTCAAATTAATCTCATGAATCCTACATGGCAGTTTTAACTTTATACAGGTCTTCTAGATGAAGAAATCAAGAGACAGAGGTGTTAGGTAATTAACCCAGGGTTCTCATTTGCCGGGAAGGCATTCTCATCCTGGAAGTATGACTCCTGAACTCTCAGGTTTAGCTACATAATTTATGCTACATCTTCATCTTCAGGTTTATCTAATAAAATGCGTACTCTCTGGAGCTAAAGGGTCCAACAGCAAACAGAAGGAAAAGGGACACAATGCAAGAAGTAAAAGGAATCTTCATATAACAAAAGGATCCTTGTGTCTCTTTAAGAAACACTGAAGTGTTTATTTACAGATCATCAAGTACTTAACAGAAAAAGAATCTGGAAGCCCACTTCCTCTGAGGTGACACAGATGAGGGATCGAAAAGAAATGAGTATAAAGCAGATTTGACATTATAATAATTATTCAGGGGCCGGATTTTCCATTTTAATTTGCTGGCAAAAATATGAAATGCGCTGAACCAGCACTTGCAGCTCTGAACTTACTCCTGGTTGACTTCTCTGTTCCCGGGACAACAACCACCACGGGTCTCCTTCAAAGACAACTGGAAATGAATGTAAGGCTCTCACACAAGGATTTGTCTGTTTTAAGCACCTGCTGCATGGGAAATTTTCTGTGCCATATAGGGACCGTCACTGCAGGTCTTCAAAGGTGACAATACAGTGAGATGGATGCAGGAGGCCCTCTGGAGTCCTGGAAATCCTCTGGTGAGTCTGGGGAAGACTCCTGGACAGCAGGACTCAAATGAGACCCAGGGTGACTGCTCTGGCCTGTGAAGGTCCAGAACGAGGCAGGATCCTTCTGTGGGGGAAGTGGGCAGACTATTGCTAAAGGAGGCTAATCCAAGGACACAACAGAGGGAGGGGGTATCTGCTCCTACAGCCTGCATGGTTCCTGGGCAGAAGCACTGAAGGCTGGAAGTAGGATTTTAAGACCATCAACCTTGCTGAGCAGGGTGCTCTTCAAGGGCCAACAACGTACTCTTGGCAAACAGACCTGAAGAGAAATCAGAGTGATTTTAGCTTTCAACACCAGTCAGAAACCCGGCCCAAATTATCCATAAGTTTAAATTAAACTATCAACCGACGTTGGCAGGGCTGTGAACGTCCTGGCGGGAACTATCTGTTCAGGAGTCCAAAACCACGCACATAACTGGAGTTCAGCCTCATTACCCAGGAAAACGCTGTGTGAGCGACTTAAATCTCTCTACTTTTATTTTTGTTTGTCTCTGTTCCTTTTTGCAAGAGAACTCATCAATGGGCAGGGCAGCTGGCTGCCCTAACCTGAAGCACAGGGGCCTCTCCTTGCTCTAGTCTCCTGTCCCTGAGTGTCTTTTTCCATTTGAGAAATGAGTGCAATCTGCCTTACATCAGAAGGCTGCTATGAAAGGTCCTTCCATGCATTTATGAATGTATGCATTGCCCATCTATTGAGTACCTCTCACCATGCCAGGCCTGGGCTGTGAACCCAGCATGCTATGTTGGCACTACTTAGGACAGAAAATGATCAATAAATAGTAATTATTAAGGTTATTAAAATAGTACTAGTCTAAATTAGTCACAAAGAGAGCAAATAAATTTGAGAATCTCATCATTTGAGATCATGAAGGGGTTCTATTAAATAGCATGATTAGGGGCTGGAGAGACCAGTGGTTAAGAGCACTGGCTGCTTTTGTGGAGGCCAGAGGTCCAGTTCCCAGCACCCACATGGTGGCTAACAACCATCTGTAACTCCAGTTCCAGAGCACCTGATGCCCTCTTCTGCCTTTGGCAGGCAATGCACAACACAGATACACCCATATGCATGCAGGCAATACACTCATACACATAAAATAAAGTAATAAAAGATATTTTAAATAGCATGATTAAAAATGTGTTAAAGTATTTTTCTACCTTTTCTTAGCTGGCTCTTTCTGGAAATGACTCTCTTCTCATTTTTCTTAACTTTTCTGGTCATTCCTACACAAACTACTTTCTTCAACCTTGACCTGACAGCACTCTTCAAAGTCCCACAGTGAGCCCAAATCTCATTCTTAGTTTCTTACCAGAACCACTCATTCAAACTGCAAGATTCAGATAATCTATTTTATGCCAAAGTATGCCCTGCCCTCATCTCTCCCCTTTGTTTGCACAGATCAGACAAACCATCTACCACTGCCCTACCCCTCAGCCCCTGGGCCTTTCACTTTTCCTATAGACTCGCCTGTCTCATTGCTCGCCCTGGATCTGAGTGTCGCTCATATTCAACACAGTGAAGTTCACCAGCTTTCACCTTAGACCTTCTGCCACAGTTTTTCTTCGTCTCCATCGGCAGCCCCACCGACTAATCAGACATTTAAACTAGTATCGCTAGAAACACTGTACTCTGTCTTGCTCCACCTGAGGCACTTCACAGTGGCTGTCTAAAGCATACCAAGAAAGCTTCTACAGGTTCCTGGTTCTTCATTTTTGCAGGCCCCAATGTTTCCTCCAATAGTGTGAGAAAGCAGTTTTCCTAAAATACAAACACTGTTTGTCCCCGTCTATTGGAAAGTGTCAAACTGTTTCACGTTGCCTTAAGGAAAATCTAAATTTCTGGCTAGGTGTGGCCTTCAAGCCAAGGAAGAGTTGTGTAGTCTGATTCAGCCTCTTGTAATTTATATTCCAATATCTTTTTTTTGCTCTGCACCCACTACCTTTTAATTCTAGCCTCCTGCCTGGCAAGGTCATTTTTATCACACATTTGCCCTTTGGAGAGGTACAGCCCAGGCTCCATCTTAAGGGGAGTCCTCCTGAAGCCAACCCAAGATCCGGCTGATGGTCCCTGCACTATGTTCATACATCATCTAACATGTCAGAGCAAAACACTGTGTAGTCATGATTTACATATCCCCCTACTCACTAGAAACTGAGTCCTGAGGAGCTGACACCAGCTTTAATTGATGCCATTCCCTAGGACTTAGTCCAGGACCTGACACATAATTTGTGGCTCAGTAAATAGAACACAAATGAATGAAAGAAGGATATATTTCTTATGAGACAGTTTTATTTTTTAAGCAATGAGATATGGTGGAGCTTGCTGCTCTTTAGAGTCAGGCCTTGGTTTGAATAGAGACTTGCTACCTTCTGGCTGTCATCTAAGACAGGACACTTAGCTCAGGTGGCCTCTGGTAGTGCAATGTTTGTGTCCATCACTTTCTGCCATGAAAAGTGATGAGAGCTACTTTGAGTTCCCTCTTCATGCAATGACTGTATTACTAAGCTGTTACAGGAAGCCGCAAAGGGTTTTATAGGTGTTCATTCATCAAGTGCTCTGTTGACCCTTATTTTATCATCACGTAAAAGAGAAGTCAGGTGCAGAAAAAGTCTCTCCTGCTCTGCCCCTGTACTGACAGTAATCTAAACTCTTGAGGACTTTCAATGATTTGGGTGGCTATTTAGATTACCCTGTGGGACTCTCAGATAACCCCAAATTAAGCTGCTTTTGAATACCAAGCACAATCCTAGGCTAGCTTCCTTTTGGGGAGGAAACCTAATTAACTAGTAGCTAGAAAGAACTGCTGGCATGCCACCCCCCAGGCAGAGAATTCAAAAGGAAGTGGATAACTGTGTAAATAGCACTGCTTTAAGGGGCCTTTAAGCCAAGGCTCTTTGTTAAGGAAATTGATGGCTTTGTAAGTACTGTGTCTGAAGGGAGTACTTGAGCTGAAGGTCCCCATCTAGCCTCATAAATTCCCTAATGGACTGTGGGCCCACAGGCTGGGCCCAGCACTTTCTCTCTCTTGCCAACAAAAACTCAGATTCCTCTTTTAAAAAATCAAAAACGTTTAACCAAATAGAAGTTATTGAGCCCATGCAGTTTAACTGTGGCAAAGGTAGTATCGCTAGATTGTTTCCTTCAGGGAAACGGAGGTTTCTGACCTGAATTTCACAATATATTTTTTTCAAATGTTAGATGTAAGGCTTGATGCTTTCTACATAGTTTTTTATTTCTTTTTCCTAATATCTGGAAAGTTAGTCATTTTTAAAATAGTTTGCTGATGAGGAAAAGGACTGAAAACTGAAAGCTACTGATCATCCTGAAGAAATGACCACAGTGCCATCAGACCCTT
>NW_008338996.1:6971644-6976413 GCF_000622305.1 Nannospalax galili | reverse complement strand
AAAAAAAAAAAAAAAAAATCACAGGATATCCCGGAAAGAAACAGCCTGTCTCCTAAGAACGACTTCTTCAGTATCCATGTCTATAAGAAAGAAGTGAATTTGGCAGAATGAGCCAATGGGCAAGTTTTGATTTTGGAATCAAACTCGCCTGGATTTAATTCTTGATTCTGCAGCTGTGAAACCCCTAGGTAATGAATTAAGCTCTTTAAATCTCAATTTCCTTGCTATAGGATGGGGATAATGATAGTTTCAACCTCAAAGAGCTCTTCTAGGATTAGGTTAATAGTAGGTATTTGAAACATTTAATACAGAGTCTGACACATAGCAACATCATCTCATTATTCACTTAGCAAATAAGCTGAATCTAATTTTAATTAGAGAAATAGATGGTGCTATGGGAAGACAGGGGTAGGAGGAGCAGCTAGCCTTTTTAGGGAGGGGATGCTGAATGGGGTTTAGAGAAGGTGTGCTTGGTTAATCTCTGAATCAAAGATAAATGAGGCTAGTCATAGAAAAAACAGCTGGGGTGCTGGACAAAGCCTTTGCACAGGTAGAGATGTAGACCCTTCAAAGAGCAGCCACGGTGTCAGTCTACATGGACGGGAGGATGGTATGCATTAGAGGTAAGAGAGCTACAGAAACAGTCAGGGACAAGATCACACCTGTCAATTGTTATTATGTCTGTCAGGAACCATTAAATGCATAATTTAGTATCTTCTGAAGCAACTGATTACATTTTTCAGACCAAGTATAGTTTGATAGAGTTTTTACCCGTGTCCCTCTGAGACTTCTCCTTTGCAGTTCTGTATGAGCATTGCTCCGTGAATGGTGCCTGTCTTGGGTCCTATTCTCTGACTATATTATAGCTCCCTGTGGCGGAAACTGACATCAGAGCAACCACTGAGCCTTGGAACATGTTTTGAACGTGAACACTCATGATGACCCTTATCATTTCTGATCAAAAGGGACAACAGTTTTGATTTCTATTTTCAAATGCTCCAGTTAACTCTTTAGATTTAGGACCAATGCTCCCCTCCCTTCTTCTTCCTTCCCTCTTTCCCTTCTCTCTTCCCTTCTTTTTTTATTGGAAAGGAAAGATAGCCATACATTCCTTTAAGAACAAAATTCATTAAAAATACAAATTTCAAAGCAGAAAAAATGAAATTAACATAAACTCCTATTCCAAAGTATAGAGATTATCCTCCCCATCACCTAAGAGAAAGCAAGCTTACCAAAGGATGATCCTGCTTGCCACCTAACTCTTGCTCCTTAGAGCAAAGCAATGTGCCTCACCAAATTGGAAATGTAGGGTGCTGTGGCTTGAATGCCTCATCTTTCTGGACTCATCTGAACCATATGCAGGAAGATGTTCTTCAAGGTAAGCCAAACCAATCAAGGCCCAGGATGGGAGGGACCTATCTTGACATTCTAGCTACTACATGGGAAGCTTACCAAGAACCAAGCACGCAGAGGTCACTTTAGTCATGATCAAGCTTTGTCAGACTAGGGTAGCTGGCTTGGTTTCATGTGGAGCCCTGATTCATCCTCCAGTCCTTGACCTACTGGTAGACATAGCATCTATTTGTCCAAAAGCCTTTCTTAGATAGGATCTCTAGGATGCTGTAACAGAATGACAGATTACTTGTTATTCTGCATTGAAGAACAGATAAACATACATGTATATACTAACTTTCACTTCTATGCATTATTTTTGTTTATGCTCACATACACAAATTTCTCATAGACTAATGTCTGACATTGCATATTCCTGGTATTTATATAATGATCCTTCATTATCCAATCACAACCCTTGGCCTCCATTGATTAACTGTGCTGTAGTCAGTGCAAAATTTAGCTTCTCTGACTCTCAGTTCCTCCATTAGCAGAAAAGAAATATGTGGTTAAGTCCTGAAGACCTTTGCAGCAAGAAACGATCATGCATTCATTCAAGATCTATTTGCAGACTGTCTTCTATGTACTAGAATCTGAAAATAACAGCAAAGAAAACCGCCTATGCATCTTTGATGGAGCAGTTGTTCTCCTTTAGAGAAAATTTAGCAATCACATAAACATTTGAAGAAGGAAAATACTGTTATGACAGGAATGCAGTACAATGGAAGTAGAGGGAAAAGCCAGAGTGAAGGTGAGAATTATATTTTTGGAATGTGATTAGAAAACATTATAGAGCAGGTAAAAGAACAAGGTGGACCTAAGAAGTAAAGTAGGAAGGCAATTTGGTGATTTGAGTGCTGGTTTGCATCTGCAATTAGAAAACAACTGTACTTAAAACTTCTTATGTGTTTGAGTTTTTCCATAGGATTATTTTATCAGATCATTATAGCTGCTTTCCAAAGTGGGTAAGAAAAGTAATACTACCAAAAAAAAATAAATAAATAAAGCCAGAAGAGTGAGTCACAGAAAAATGACATATGTTATTGGGTACCAAAGAGTAAGTTAGTGACAGAGCTGAGGTTTAAATTTTGATTTCTGGTGCCCTATTCCATCTGTTTTTCATTAAAATCCTCCTCTGTATTTTTCAAAATGAGTTCATTATCCATAGTCTTCGAAGATTTTACTTTACATTTTCCCATTTTTAAGAATGAAAAACTTGTTTGGTGATTAAAGGGTTAAAAAAAAAGTCGAGAACCAAGTAAATTTTAGAGTGAAATAACTGAAGATTGTGAATTTTTTTACTTAATTTGTTTACTGTGCAGAAGGGGAGACTGCATCCCAGAGAGGGAGAGGAAGTGCCCAACATTCTCCAGTGTCCAGTTCCCCTACTCCTTGAGTGTTTCTAGGCTGCACATTTAGAGAAAGTCTCCTTTCTCTCTCTTTCTCTCCCTCCCTCCTTCTGCCTTCCTTCTTTCTGCCTCTCCTCTCCTTCCTCCCCCTCTCTTCCCTTCTTCCTTTCTTACCTTCCTCTCTCCCTCCCTCCTTCCTTCCCTCCCTCTCTCCGTCCTTTCCCTCTGTTTCCTTTTACTGTTTTCTTTCTTCCTCCTTTTCTCTTTTATATAGTGATCAGACCACATTCAAGCCACTGATAGTCTATTTATAGTATGCTATCTTTTGTTACCCCTTTTTGGCCATATTTGCACAGTTTCTGCGTATCAATGTTTGGATTGTTTTTCTTCCATTTATTAGCTTGCATTATCTAAGCCAAATTTCATTTTGTTATTTCCTGTTGCTACTTTTCAAAGTTTTGCGTCTTTGGCATTACTCACCCTCCTGCTCACGCCTATTCCATTCCCACTAATAATTCATATGGTATGAATTGTCTCCTCTCTTCCATATCAAAAGAATAACTGGAACCCAAAAGAGACTTGGATGGAAAATCATTTGGGCTTTAAATATTCTGGTCTATTAGATGTGCTGTCATTTATTAGGATCATTGTCTTTGCTACAATCTTTTCTGGCCATTCAAATAAATATACTAAATTCAAGGTAATGTCAGTACACCTTCAAGTTCTAATTCAGAAGACTGCCAAAACTCTTTATTAAATTTCAGTCCAGTATGCATCTCCTTTTCTATCTAGCTATTCTGTTTATTCTCAGAATCAGGTAGGACAGAAAAGAAAACAATATTTAGGACAGATAGTTAGATATGTATCTCACAGAAAACCATGTCAGGGTTCAGTTACAGAGTTACACCGTTACCATTAATGTGTGCTTGCTATGTTTTGGCTGTGCCCTCCTTCTAACTGATACTTTCAAAAAAGGTATTCTATAGAACAATCTTTAATCAGGCTTTAGATACATTTCATTTATTTGTTTGTTGTTGTTTTATTGTCTACAGTGCCTCACCATATAGCGCAGGCAAGCCTCAAATTCATAGTCCTGCTTTTAGTCTTCCATGTGCACAGATTACAGGTATGATATTACACCTGACTTGAGAGATATTTAGTAAAATAAGTTAAAGAAATTATAAAACTCCATAAGATCCTCATTAATCATTTACTGAATTTCTGTTGGCAATATTCTAAAACTTAGGGATATAATGTAAGGCAGGATCCAGTCCAGAACTATCTCAGAATCAAGAGTCATAGATAATGACGTCTATTTATTATTAAATATAAACCACATAGTATGATCCAGCAGTTTTGTAGATCCTAAAAATAAAATATAAGTGCACTTTGAAACATGATTCTGTGAAGCTTACTTCGAAGGAGGCAGGAAACATAACATAAAAAATTATTCCTGCTTGTTTTTTATATTTTTTAACTTATGTGTATGTGTGTAATGACACCTACATGATTGTAAGTGCACCCAATTTATGCAGTGTCCATGAAGATTAAAGAGGGTGTTGGAGCTCCTGGGACTGTATTTATGGTTAGTTGTTAGCCACCGATTGGGTGCTAGGATTTGAACCCAGGTCCTCTATCAAAGTAGCCAGGGCTCTTAACTACTGAGCCTTCCCTCCAGCCCCTCTTGTTTTTTTGTGGTCCTGAAGTTTAAATCAAGGCCTTGCACATGGTAGGCAAGCACTGTACCAATGGCCTACATCCCAGCCCTCAAACCTTGTATTTAGATAGTGAACAACTCTGACAAGGAAATCAAACTGCACAGGAAGGAGCACTTCATGCAGGTAAACAAGACTGTTATTTGAACTGACCCCTTGCTAATGAAGAGATCATCAGAAGAGCAAGGAAAAAGAACACAAGCATCAAGTAATGTTCCTAAAGCATACAATAACTTGAGGTACATACTTTTTGAATGGATAGATTTGTATCTAAATAAATATATGAGACTAGATGAATGAATGAGCCAGTGGG
>NW_008338996.1:6954054-6971529 GCF_000622305.1 Nannospalax galili | reverse complement strand
GATGGATGGGTGGATGGATGGATGGATGGGTGGATGGATGGATGGATGGATTGGTGGATGGATTGATGGATGGGTGGATGGATGGATGGATGGATGGATGGATGGATGGATGAAGCTGTGAGAAGTAGACAGAACGGTAGGAAATAATCACATAAAGCTGATTGTTAGGTCATGATACAAACTCCAGGTTTTGTTACATGTGATAAGATAGGAAACTATTGAAAATAGTTATATGGGGCTGAAGTGGGGAAGGCTAAAGCCAGTCATGAGATCACTGTGAGGCCCAAGGAGAAAAGGGATGAAGTGGTGCGCTGAGTACCCTCCATGTGCATCTGAACATAGGATTAGAGTGACTCCATGTGGGAATTCTCTCCGTTTCTGTGTCTTTCAGTCTGTTAGAGAATGACTAATTGTTATGAAACAAGGGGAAGAATTTCAGGCCCATGTTCGTTTGTTGCCAGTCCTTGAAGGAACCAGGAACTAATGTGTAAGCTACTCAGCTTCGGCAGACCTATTTGGCATTTGAAGCTGGTTAGCAGATTCATGACTCTTTAGGAGTCCCTCACCACCCTGTCTTTTGTACCCTGGACAGACTGATCTAGTTGAAGAGGTCAACTGTAAACCATGGTCAGAATAGTTTTAATGGGGTCAGCAATGTGGGCTTGACTTGAAGCCTTTGAAAGAAAGACAGCGTGAAGTCAATATATTTCTGCTCCAGAGGAAACATATGCCAACATAGCTTCCACAAGCCTTTACCCAAGCATCCTCATGTAAACAGTTGAGGCTTACAGCACCACTAATGCCCCTGTTCCAAGAAGCCTTTATTTGGTTACAAAGATTGCACATTTTGGGATCATTTGCTGTTGTCTTTGTTTGGATACATTGTTATATGGCACAAAGCTTGTTGTGGCTTTAGTACCATTCTTAAATAAACAGCTGAATTTAAAAATACATTTTTTTCTTGTTCTCAAAAAAATAGATCAAAGTGATAGTCGTTAAAGTGTCATAATGCCAGTCACTGTTCTCTCTGCTATAACAGGGACAGATGATTTCCCCCAAACTGACCTATCTTTCTAACAAATGTTTTGAAATACAGGTTAAATCTACCCAGCCTTTGGAAGGTATCCCATTTCAGAAGAGAATGCACTGAAATTATTTTCATTTTTCATTGTGCCCTAAGTCAAGTCTATGGCCAATGACTGACAATCCTCATGTCCCGATCTACAAGTACTTTGTACCTTTTCTTTAACAGAAGCTTAGTAACTCTGAAAGCTTCTAAGACTAATTAGTCCATACCAATGACACTATGAAAAATCTAGAGAAAACCCCAAAATAGTATTGCACTTTGTTAATGGATGATACACTATTTTGTTCCCAGAATTAAATATTGGGGGGGGGCAGGAGAGTAGAAAAGGCATTGTATTTAGTATAGGTTCAAGAACTAGAATTCTCATTTTGTTTCTAATGAATAGTTTCTTTAAACTCTTTATCATATAGCTTCAATCATATAAATCTCAACTTCCCCATAGATAAAATGAAAGAATTATTTTCAGCTCCAAGATCATTATCATAAAGCTTATTTGACCATCCATGATATGCCAAATACTTAAATGTACTTACTACCATAATTTCCATGGAGGAGGAAGTTATGCATATTTATATCTACAGTTTATCATAGTCTCTGGCATACAAGAACAACTAAGTAAAACAATGTTTTGAGTTCTTCAGATTTTTTGTTTGTTTTGCTTTTTTAGAATGTACATCTAAATGCTTGTTCTTGGACAATATCATACACATATAAAGTATTGTATGCTCTCTCTCCCCATCCTCTCATAATCTCTCTTAGATTCCTATATTGATTACTTCTATGTTTCTGTGATAAAGCATCATGACCAAGGCAACTTAGGGATGGAAAAGTTTATTTAGGCTTACGGTTCCAGGGGGAGAGTCCATTATGGTAGGGGAGGTATGATGGCAGGAAGCTGACAGCTCACATCTTCAAGCATGTGAAGGAAGCAGTGAGAGCAAACTGCAAGCGAGGCCAGCTTGTGAACAGTCAAAATTTGCCATCAGTGATGCCCTTCCTCCTTGCAAGGAAGTAGCAAGGCCACACCTACTAAAGATTCTATAGCCATCTCCACCCACCACCACCAACTATTCAAGTGTACACATACTTGTGCCTATGGGGGACAAGTCTCATTTAAACCATTACAATCCCTATCAATCCCCACCTCCACTCCAGTCACTTTTCCACATTGATGACTTTAGATTTTGTTTTGGAACCCATTTAGTTTAACCTGGGCCATCTGTGTGACCACTGGTGTGGAACTATCCAATGAAGCCCGGTGGTGGGGTCACCAATAGATACACAGTTGAAGGCAATGACAACTTTCCCCTCTGAATATATCAGTAGCAAATAATTCAGCAGTGAGGGGTAGTTTACCCCAAGGGCTTCTCCCTTCATGCCTGACTCATATGTGCTCACTTTTGTGCAAACTCAGTGCAGGCATCCCCAGCTGCTCAGTTCACGAGCTCAACAACTGTGCCAAGCCCAGAAGCCCCTCTCCCTATCTTTTTCTGTCTCCTCTTCTGCAATATTCCTTGGACCTCATAGGTGGTAGGAATGTGTTGTTTAGGGCTGAGCATTTGTCACTTATTTTCAGCACTCTGTGTAGCTGTGAGCCTTTGTATTTACTACTGTTCATTGGAAACAGAAGCATCTCTGAATAAGACTGAGTGTAGCATTTGCCTATGAGTATAAACATAGATATTTAGAATAGAGCTTGACACCATGTACATTTAATTAAACAACAGCATTCAGTTCCCCTCTAGGACCTATAACTTCCCTGTGGTGGGCTTTTGGCCAGATTTAGAGTACCAAGCATGAAGTCCCATTTATGGAATCACCCTCAAATTCAATCAGAGAGTGACTGGTTATTCCCATAACATTAGTGCCACTACTGTACAAGTGAGCATAAATTGTCAAAGCTTCTTATCAAGCAAAGTTAGTGTCTCCCAATTTTCTGAAATATTCCTACCATATAAGTAGACGTATTCTTTCTTTAAGCTGTTGCTTTTTCTTCCTTTCCTTATCATTTATATTGAAAACAGTCCGGTACCAACTTTGATCATTTCTACCCTTGAGGGTTCCTTCGTATCTAGAGCTGGATGGATTACAGGAGACTCTCTAAGAAGATACATTCTTCTACCCTTGCCTCATTCCAGTTTCATCATTGTGAAGAATCCACATTATGCCCTTAAAACCAGTTTCATTCTTGCCTCTATTGATCTACTTAGTGAGGAAATCTAAAAGGTAATCTTTTTTTTTCATAGCTTGGGAAACTCAGGCATAGGATGGTGAAGTATATAAAAAATTAACCAATAATCAGAGTCAGATCAATAGCTGAAGGTTCTGACTTAAAGGGTAAAAGCATTTCACAATAAGTCTATGCCCCAGCATTTGCTCATATTTTAAGGTAAACTTGTTTCATTGTCTCTAGACTTGGGCTTCAAAGCTGCAAAGTGTGTAACAAGTAACAATCTCTTTCTATCTCAACGGGCGCCCTCGGTATGTACCTCAAGGATGCAGGTGTGTAGACTTTAATCATGATGCTCTGTCCAGATGAAAACTGAACACAAAGTCAATGTAGGGCTGACCAATTGCCTGTCTACATACAAAAAGTCCATTCACCTGAGGCTTTGGGGGCTAAGCTCATTCCTTCTGAGAGGAAGAGAAAGTTTCTGACTTATAAACAATCAGCTGGGGAAAGCAGGCTTTGTTAATCCTCATCCAGTGCCCTTGTTGAAAGCACAGACTTCTAAATGGGCTACCACATGTCCTGGTATGAATCTCAAATGATGAGTTCCTTTTTGCTATGAGAAGATGGAGTTAGATGGAGAGCAGGCTGCTTAGCATAAGGCTTGCTATAAACCAATTCCTACTGGTGTCTCAACACTTTTTCCTTCATCCTAAGATCAGTTTCCAAAGGGTAAAGAGTCTGAACTGTATTTGCACAGGAATGTACACATCAGGAATTCTGAAATCTAGTCATTCATACATTTAACAAATACCTGTTGAAAGTCTTTTGCATTTTTAGGAAGGCTCTCTCTCTCTTTCTCTCATAATCTTCACATTATCCCTACTGATGGAGCATAAATCTATCCTATCCTATCTATCTATCTATCTATCTATCTATCTATCTATCTCTATCTATCTATCTTCTATCTTCTATCTAATCTATCTATCTATCTATCTATCTTTCTATCTATCTATTTTCTATCTATCATCTATCTATGTATCCTCTATCTCATCTATCTTATCTATCTATCTATCTATCTATCATCTATCTATCTGCCTATCATCTATCTATCATCTATCTATCTATCTATCTATCTATCTATCTATCTATCTATCTATATATCATCTATCAATGCCACCTGGCTACTTCACAGAAGGCAGGGTAGCAGGGCAATCAACTGTCAAATTCTTCACAGTAACCTCCTCAGTGTCCAGCACAAAGCATTCAAGGAACACCAAGTAAATTGATGTAATGAAAACAAGAAGGCCAGTTTTGTTTTATTGTTCTGTGGCTGCTGTCTTTGTTTTTCCTGGCCACACATTTGTATTCCATTCCTTACTCTGTTCTCTTTAGTGCTTGGGGCAGAGGGAATAGGGAAGGAGAGAGAATTCCCCAGGCAAAGACTGGCAGATGGAGCAGAGGGACCCCTGGGACACTAGTAGCAAGACAAACTGAATAGCAGAATCTAAGGATGTTATTTTTAAAAGGAACTCATAATAGCTTTGTCAGCAGAATGTTGGACAAGAAACCACGCATTGTCTTTCTCAGCCTTTCTCTCTCTCTCTCTCTCTCTCTCTCTCTCTCTCTCTCTCTCATTTATTTGTTTAGTTAGTTAGTTAGTTAGTTAGTTAGTTAGTTAATTAGTTGTTAGGTAGTTAGGTAGTTAGTGTGTGTAATGTGTGTGTGCTAGGATGCATGCATGGAGGTTAGAAGACAAATTGTAAGAGTTGGTTTTCTCTTTCCATGTGGAGATGGACCTGAGGTTGCCAGGCTTGGTGGCAAGTGCCTCTACTGCTGAGCCACCTCTCTGTCCCTCCTTCTTTTACATGCTAACTCTTCTCTATCTTTTGACTCGATCTCTGCCTATCTCTCTACCATCCATCTGACTTCTATCTAACTTTGCATTGGTTTTCTTTCTCACTTATGTCTGTCCATACCTCTGTCCATTCTCAAGTTTTGATTCTAATCAGATTTGTTATGGTCTTAAATCTAATCAGAAAGAAGTAAACCTTTATAAGAATTTACCTCTATTTCCATTTTCTGCTACTGTGAGAGGTCTTTTGCTGAGGAAATGAATAAGTCATCTTAGAAGGCAAATGTTATAATATCTCATTATAATTTCTCCCTCTTTGTCTTCATATTGGAAGAAAAGAAATGTACCAAAATCAGTCAACCTCATGATCTTATCCTTAAGGGGTAAGGTTTTTTTTTTTTTTATCATTCTATTAATATTATTTATAAGCAAGATCTCTCTGCTAGGAATAAAAAGCCAGGCTCTAGGGCTGGAGAGATGGCTCAGCAGTTAAGAGCACTGGCTGCTCTTGCAGAGGACCCGGATTCCATTCCCAGCACTCACATGGCAGCTAACGACCATCCACAACTCAGTTCCAGGAGAATCCAGTGCAATACACAACATGGGTGCACTTGTATACATTCAGGCAATACACTCGGCTGTATATATCTCTATTGATATAAGTGGGCATTCTAACTCTCTACAGTCCAGTTCCTTGGGTTCTAAAGTCTGGATGTATAGCTGATTGCTCTTGAGATGCACCTAAGTTTTGTAAGTGTGTGAATTGTCCATAGTCACTGAGAGGCTGTGAGAAGTGCTGAGATTGTCTTGTGGTAGAAGTACCTGGCAGGCTACTGGTCACTGAATTTCTCAGCTGGTTCCCATGTGTCCTTCACTAATTGAACTATAATGAATTGTCTTATTTTGGCCTTTTCCATAGTATTTCACCATGTAATCTCTTTATAGAAATAAACAAGCTTGGAAGAGGCTCAACATTCTGCTACCCCTGAATTCAATGACCCTTTTATCAACATAGAAATTCAGGTCCAATTGATTTATCCTTGACCCTTCTTTCTAGAAGGGAAACTGAAAATATTTCAAGTGAATACTAATTTAACAAGCTAATTTAAATTCAGTCACTTAGAAACAAATTGATCCGTTAGAAGAAAGCATTTTTCCTGTCACGATTATTTTAGAATGTACAATGTACATTGTGTTCATTTCCTGTGGAGGCCTTGTCCTGGCTGGGGCAATTAGGTCCACATTACAGGTGTGGAGCCAGAGATTAAGAAACAAAACAGTTTTGAAAATTTGCATAGGCAATATGAGGGGCAGAAATCAAACTCAGGTCTTTGGCCTTAAGCTCAGTGCCTTCTTCAGAGTTTTACTTTATTATTTTGAAGTAAGTATTAGACAGATGATCTGGCAGTAACCTAATGGCTATCAAACACAATGATTTGACTGGAAATTCAAATTTAGATTTCCATGTGCCTGTTGCTTAGACATATTTTCTAATGGCACACTCCTCACTTTCAAAGTGTTCTAGTTTTGATAATAAATTATACAGTGGCCTTTAGACACGAGGCAGAGACAACCTTTCAAGGAATCTAGACCCTATCAGAGGAGCTTTAGAATGCAGCACAGTGTGATGGGTGTTGTTAGACTTAACATCTTTTTTAAAATTATTTATTTAATAACCACATGATTAGAAGAAGCATTTCATTACAGCATTGACGTATTGAATAACAATTTCTGGAGCAAAGATGCATCTCTTTCAATATTGCCTATAAATTTTTAGTGGTTCATTTGTATGATGGAGTTTTACTCAGCAGTAAAGAAAGATGAAATCATGAAATTTGCAGGTAGATAGATAGAACTAGAAACTGTTATACAAAGTGAAGAAACACAGCCCCAAAAAAAAAAAAAAATCCCAAACTCTCCCCCCCAAAAAACATGTTATGTTCTCCCTCATATATGGATCCTAACACCAAATCCTTATAAGTGAGTATGTATCCAGACATAACCAAAGGAACCCAGGATAATGAAAAGGAACCAGGGGGGTAAAGGAAAAGAAAGAATCTGAAATAGAATAACAGTAGGAAACAGGCATTAATAAGGGAGATATAAATGGGATTATTTTAAGGGGAGGAGGGAGGGAGAGTTATACAAGGAATCTTGAGGATAAAGGGAAAGAAGGAACTCAAGAGAGTTGGGACTATTGGAGAATGGTATTATTAAGAGAGAAATGGGGAAAATTGGGGCACTTTAAATGGGGAAACCACGGTGGAAGGGTTAGACAATGTGAGAGATAAATAATGCCTAGCTAGTTTTAAAAAACCAAAAGGAACCATATTAATGGACCAACCTACTGACAAATTAAAAGTACCAGACTGGTGGAACTAACCTTCTTGGAGTCTAACAGCCATACTTTGAGGCCTATACTAATTTGATCAGAGGGACATAAAGGACAGTTTTTACTCCTTGCCCTCCTAGGTCAACTAAGCTCCAGGGTACTATGAGCATCTCTCAAAATGTCCTGTAACTGTGGTGAGTCACCTGGCCTCTTGATAAAGGAGGCCATGGAAACTCCACCAAATGGACTTGAACCAGTGTCCAGTCTGCAAAGAGGAGGGTCAACACAGAGGAAACATACATTTCCTCCATGCTTCCAAGTGAAGCCAGCCACATTCAAGCAGGACATTTGACTTATCTTCACATAGAACTGGTTGAAGAAAGGAGACAGGGGCTCCTCCCAAGCCCATGTGACCCCTGAGGTAAAGTGAAGATCTTAAACAGATAGGCATCTATTCAGAGGAGGCATCTAGCTTTGCCTAGAAGCAATGGAGGTGTGGTACAGAGGAGCTGATGCAAGCCATTGAAAGGTGGCAGGGTGATCTGTAGGCATAGCCACCTAGGTTTCTCCTTAATTGTTCTACACTGAACACTAGGAAACATGCTCTTGCATAAGTCACACCTCAGATAACATCCTGCTACTAGCTCAGTGATCCTCTGATACTTAGAGACAAGTGAGCATCATTGCAAACAACCACAGATTTTAACTTTGCAAATAGAAAAGAGGCTTCTGTGGTTTGAATTAGGCAGGAGTTTGCAAATTCACTTGTTCTTTCATTGAGACTCTTAAGCCCTTAGAAGCATTAGGTTGTGCTGTTGGAGTCCTATTATTCCAACAGCCTTCTTGGCTTTCAAGGCTAAGATAAGAGAAGAAAAGAGACTTATTTAATGTAGCACAGCACTTTAGTGAAAGGGCTGAAACTGAAGCTGGTTCATTCTTTTTGCAAAACTGAAATCCTCTTTGGAGTTAAATAAACCCAGGTTGCAAATAGAAATTTCTGTGGTATTGGGAAATGTACCAGAACTTGGAAAGTGAAAACCTTAATTGGGTTCCTAAATCTGGCACTAACCTACTGTGCAACCTGGGTATATTATTAAAGGTATATGAGATCTCATTTTCCTTATGTGGAAGATCAAAATTATACTTAAAATAGGGACATCTTCTTCACAATGTGTTTGTGAGGCTCACTAGGGATGAATGAAGATGGAAGTGTTTGCGAATTTTGTCGAAGATTGGAGGCATACGAATGAGATCTTCCCTCTTAACATATACTAACTGTACAGTCAAATATTATTAACAGTAAGTACAATACTGTACAGGAAATTTCTAGAGTGTTTTCCTCTCATATAATTAAAACACCATGCCCATTGAACACAACTCCCATTCCCTCCCCTCCAGATCCCTATTTTGCTTTCTATCTCTGAGTTTCACCATTTTTATAAGTGGAATCAGGCAGTTTTGTGCTCCCGTGACTGGCCCATTTACTTAGGATAACGCTCTCCAGTTTCATCTAAGCTGTTACATATGGCAGGATTTCCTTTTTTCCCTAAAGGCTGAAGACTATTCCATTGTGACTAATGACCATGGACTCAACAAAGCATATGGTTTTGGTGGTCTAATCCATGGCTGCTGCTGAGAGCTGAGGCAAAGGAACAAATATTTACTTATTGTCCCCCTTTCTATATCCATCTCCCACAGACGAACCCAGCCGGTGCTATTTCCATGATGGGGATGGGATGTGTGAAGAGTTTGAACAAAAAACTAGCATTAAAGACTGTGGTGTCTACACGCCCCAGGGTTTCCTGGATCAATGGGCGTCCAATGCTTCAGTATCCCATCAAGACCAGCGGTGCCCAGGTTGGGTTGTCATTGGACAGCCAGCAGCATCCCAGGTAAGCTTGTAGTCATGTGGGACACCTTCTGCAGGCTCTCAGAGTCACTGCCGTGCCTCTCAAGGTGCCCACCTCAAACACGATGTCATCGGACATCACCATCTGAGTTTATCTTTAGCCACGTGTGATGTCAGCCCCTTCTCAGTGCTATAGGTAAAGGACTAGGCATTCAGTGGCCAAGGGGAGGGAACACAACCATAATAAGAGTAATGGCTGTCCTCTATGTCATTACCTGTTATGATTCACATGTGGGAAAGAATTTCATCCTGCGTATACCATTGGAATTCAATGGGGTAAAACAAATTTATTTGGGAAGACTTAGTTTTTTTGTCAGGCAGTATCAAGTTATATGCTTATTGAATTAATAGCATCTCTGCCGTGATTTTCTGTGTAGACTTGGACTAGTCTCCTCATCTTTCTGGGCTCCAGTTTTTCTTTCCGCATGTTTAAAAGAACAGCTTAGCTTGATGCATATCAGAGATCTTGCTACTGCTAAGATGACGTGACTTATTCCATGGTCTCCTAATGCACTATTTATGTACCATAGTTATCTCTCAGGGGAATGACAGCCTATTTGAGGGAGCAAGCATTTTGGGGCCACCAGAGCTTGTGTGATCCTAGGGATGGCTATGCTCTCCCCAGAGCCCCCTTTGCAATTATCCTACTGAGAAAGCACCTGCCTTCTTCTGAGACTCCCATTTCCCAGAGACACGACTCAGTGCTTCTGACTGCCCAGCACAACGGCCTTTTCTGAGCCCAGTGTGCCTCCTGGCCTTACAGATGAGCCGTGATTCCCAGTCATTCCTCTCTGATATTACTTCCTTACTTCAGGCTCAGTGGGGTACACCGAGGTTTAAGATAACATAAAATAGGACCTTGGGCTGGGTGGGGTCCAGTGAGAATTATTGGATAAGGTAAAAGGTAGGAATATACAACCGCCTCATATATCCATTGTCACCTCTGTTTGATCATGCCTTCATCTCCTTTGCTCATGTTTACATTATTAGATTCTTGAATTTCTCATTTGCTTTCATCACTGGATGACCTAAGCTGAGTGGAAAGAACTGGATTCCTGGGGTTTCCTGGTGCTGTTCATGTACTGTGCCAGCCTAGGAAAGAGTGGGCACATGTTCATTTTCTTTATGTGCTGCCTCTAGGCTGGGTGAATTCACCTATGTGTTTGCACCTTCACACGGAACTCTATTTGTATACCCACTTAGCTCCCCCATCGGGCCATCAATTCTTTAACAGTAGACTGGGGTTCCGTTCTTCTTTCCCCCTCCTCAAGAACAGCATTTAGGTAAGATTAGGTGCCCAGAATGTCTGCTTTTGCTTTGTAAGTAAATGCGTGCACATGCGTGCGCACACACGTACACACACACACACACACACACACACACACACACACACTGAGGGAAAATGTTCTGTCAGCCATTGTTTCTCCCTCACATCGAATGTACAGGAATTCCAAATTCCACACCAGCATTCAGTTCCTGGAGATGTTTGAAAAACGTTACTCAAAAGGGGGAATTATTAACACACTGAGAACCCCATATGTGCCGGAGTTTAGGGAACAGCTGTGCTTAAAACTCACCAAAAGTTAGTGCTGCTAATATGAGTGAAGGACAGAAGGAATTTCCCAGTCTTGTCATTTGAAAAGAGACTTTATGGGACAGTTATTCCAGTCTTCTAGGGAGAAGGGCTGTCAGGAGTTATGGTTGGTTATCTCTTCCTAAACAAAAATCCAATCTTAAAAAAATCATTATAAATACTAGCTCTTCGATTTACTAAGAGGAAAGGAGGAAACAAAATCGTCCTATTGAATTATTCATTGTAACCAATTTTATTATAATGAAATCGGCTAGGTTCCATTACTCTGTGCTTGGACATAATCTTTGTTACAAGGAGACTTGAGCTGTAACTAAATTTGCCATAATGAGATAAGCTCACTGGCCTCTGCAGGGTCAGGGGAGAGAATCTGTGTGCAGACTCGGTGCAAAGTCAGGAAGAGAACATTCTGGAAGGTGCAGAACAGTCTCCAGCTTCCTCATCTGAAAGCAAATGCCTTAGAAGTCACCCCTCATCCCACCCCCCAGCACTCACATGCACAAGCACTCATGCACACACACACACACACACATATGCAAAGCCATGTGCACACAAACATATATGTACTCACACAGCACAGGCTGCTTCATTCAAGGTAAATGTATTCTCGAAGTTCAAGACCAGCTCCCGTATGATGACAGAGAAACAGGAAGAAGTGTAACTGTGTTCCTCATTCCCCTGTTTAGTAACTAGAGAAGACTAGTAGTTAATTTTCTCCCTGTCAGGGCCTCCAGTGAAGATGTTGGTGGCATGAGAAAATGAGCTGGGAGACTCTTGAAAGCTGTATTTAAGAATCAGATAGAAAACTGCACCCTGGGTCCCTCACCTTCCTCCAACATGATCATCCCTTCCCCTCTCGGCCTCCCTCTACCTTTCCCTTTCCCCCTCCCTCTCTCCCTTTCTCCCCCTCTCTTCCTTTTCTTTTCCATCTCCCTCTCTTTATTCTTTCCCCTTCTTCCCCGCCCCTTCATTCATACATGAATAAGCCTGTAAGTGCTCAATCCAGAGACTGACCAAACTAAATATAGGAAAATACCTGGGAAGGAGCTAGTACTTTCTGACTTCCACCACCCACCATGCTAAACATTCACATACTTATAGCCAACTACCTCGCCATTGTTCAAGGTTAACATTGTTGTCTACCTTAGACAACTGGGGAAGAGCAGTGGTCTCCCCAGGCAGCTAAAAGACCTATAAGTGAAGAATTTAGCATCATTAGAAGGATTTCTTAGAAAGCCACAGTGGGAGGGGGTCTGGGAATATGAGACCACAATGAAAGTTAGAAGTACTAGGTTCCAGAAAAACAAGCAGGGTCCTAGATGGCATGTCAAGGACTCATTCCTCCTGAGTATCACATAGTTCCATTGGAACCCAGGCTGTTCTCATTCCCTGTCATAGGGACCCTTTTTTGCAGTCCTTGGTCTTTACTAGAGCAGTCTTGACCCGGGGAATGATGAAACCACTCCAGGCACTCCTATTTCCTCTTTATAATTCAATTTATCCCATCTCTGTGAGCCTTTCTATGATGTTGTAAAAACAATAAATTCAAGTGTTTGTTGGCGGTATGTACCTATTTTGTGCTGTAGCCCGTAAGGAAACCCACAGAAGTGTAAGACCACTGACCCCATGACTATGCAAGACATACGTATGAGAACTCCATCCAGAGCACAGTCTCATCAGAACAAGGCTGTTGTAACTAGTGGATGAACAACCCTTCTAAGCTCATATCTCTGTGTGATATGAGCTTAGAATACCAACCTAAACTTGAGTTTGAGTTTGCATACGCCTGCCACTTCTAATGATTTCCAGTCTCTCTGGTCCATTTTCTCCAAACAAGTTTCCCAAATTTGGTTACAGTAAAGCTACCCTCAATTCTGAGTCTTGTATTCAAATGTTATCAGAAATATCATAACTTCCTGATTGTGCAAATTGGGCTGGATATCCTATAATAAGAGACATTCTTTGAATATTTGGGCCATGCACCTTCCTGGCCCAGCTGGAATCAAGAAGTTCCTGTGACCAAACAGAAATGTAAATGAATCAAGAGGATCAAGTTATCTCTCTTCTGTGAACCTCAGAAATGGTTTGGCTTGGTTTAATGTAAGTGCTTGCAGAGATCTTGTCTTGTTCATAGTTTGTCTCCATGCTTCACATTTCTCTTAACGTTTTACACCAAGCCTGCCAACACACAGTTCCTTGCTTCTGCTCTCACCCCCAGGGTTTCTACTCAAGTCTATTTCTTCCTGACTCAACAGGCAGCCCCTCTTTGCCAGGGCCTAAAGAGGAAATAACAATGCTAAAAGACGATCTAGAATTTACTGGGGGCGGTGAATACAGACCTCCAGTCAACCAAACAGTCTATTTGGTTATACTCTTGAGGACAAAACTTAGACTAAGCAGTTCTAGGGCAGTAGTTTGAGGATCAAAGTAAAAGAAACCATTTTTAAGAATGGGATTTATCAAAGATGGAAGGGAGCCATGTGATAGAATAAACTTCTCATATTATGAGGCTTCCACACTTCTTCAGGCTACACTGTTGATTTTATGAAGATTCCTGTATTAGAAAGCAGGTGGGTCCTAGTCACCTCTTTTTTCTTTACAATTGGCTTTGACTTTACATTAACCCTTTTGGGAGGTTGTATTAGTCTGTTCTACCTTCTTTTTATATTGTTGTGATGTATCACTCTGACTAAGAGCAACTTGGGGAAGAAAGGGTTTATGTCATCTTGTCAAGTGACAGTCCATCACAGATGGAAGTCAAGGCAAGGCAAGAACCCAGAGGCAGGACCTGAAGCAGAGGCCGTGAAGAATGTTTGCTCAGTGGTTTTCTTTATACAACCCAGGCCCACCTGCTCAAGGATGACACTGCCCACAGTGGCCTGGGCCCTTCTGCATCAGTTATCAATTAAGAAAACGCTTCATAGACATGGCCACAGGTCAGTCCCATAGAGGAAATTCCTTACCTGAGATTCCTCTTCCCAGGTGTCTCTAGTTTGTGTCAAGTTGACAAAAACTAGTCAGTACACGCTCCTTGCCAGTTCACCCTGAGTTGTGATCATCTTTGATATGTTCCTAATACTTTGTCTGTTAAAATGCAAATCATGATGTGTCTTATGCTATAATAGTGCATGTATTAATTCCCTTCTCCTTTTGATTGAAGGGAAGGACCCTTGCATCTTGCACTGATGAATGTGAAAGGGAGACCATGGACTGTAATGAGGAAAGGGGAAGCTCGCGTTATAATATTTCACATTTAACCATAGCACATGTTGGTCTGACTTTGTCCTCTTAACTTCTATTCGTAGAAACACTGAGCAAGATACTTCTCTGTGAAGCTCAGTATCCACCTATGGAAAATGAAAATGATAACCACACAGTAGAGATTAAGTTGGATAATACCTAACTGATAGAGATTAAAGAAGCAGAGAAAGCACTGGGCACTGAATTTTTCTACTTACTAGGCAGTACAATAGTCTTTCTCATTCCTGTTAGGTCCCCCTTATATTCTTTTACCCAAAGCAATCCACAGCAATCCACAGCAATCCACACAGGAGATATCAGTCAATATTTCATGCCACTAAGCATAGTCACATCAGCCAGTGTTCGATGTACACATCAGCACTTCGAGAAACTCTAAGAACATCCAAGAGTTCTTGCTGCTCTCAGAGAGATTACTGTTTCATCAGAGAGCTGTATCCATCTGAAGCAGTAGTCAAGCATCCCAGGGTGTGAAACCCAGAGGAGATTCCCTAAAGAAGAAAGCACACTCCTCCCAGTTTACTCAGTCAGCAGAGATGCTACATGAAAAGCCCTTTGTCTACTTTTAGAATGTCTAGGACAAATCATGAAAGCAATGCTTACCAAGTGCCTCTGGGCTCAGTACCAAATTCTTGAATCTTATTAAAGCTACTCCAGAAGGAGAAAATAATGTTCTCAATTTACAGATGAGGACACGAAGGCTTTGGGGCTCACGTCGGAATTCCAAGTGAAACACCCTCTGCAGTACCCCAAATGCTGCCCCATTGTTTCACTTTGCTGCCAAGATCTCCAGCCTTCAGCCCCTTCTTTTAAAAATAACTGTCTCATTCACATATATTTATTTTACACAGCGATGGG
The DNA here is from genome assembly GCF_000622305.1 of Nannospalax galili. NCBI lineage: Eukaryota > Metazoa > Chordata > Mammalia > Rodentia > Spalacidae > Nannospalax > Nannospalax galili. The sequence continues at coordinate 6,956,469 of NW_008338996.1, read as the reverse complement.
TTTCATAAAGACATTTTCATTCAAGATTATCATTTACTTTGACCATGTTCACCTTCCTGAAACTTCCCCTTTCTCTTTCCTCTTGCTGGTCCCCTTCCTTTAACCCAGAGAGCACTGCTTCAGGTTCTCATGTCGGGTAGTATATAAATAATATATGTATACACACATGTATACACAATATGTAATATAATTTAGAATTCACATATGAAATAAAATATGCAACATTTATCCTTCTGAGCCTAACGTACTTGTCCTAATACTATTACCTCTAGTTCTTTCTATTGTCCCCATAAGTGATGTAATTCGTTCTTCTTTAAGCTGAATAGAACCCTATTGTGTGTATGCACTACATGTAGTCAATATTGCATATTAGGCCAACATTTTGCTTTCCAAAGAATCTTCTAGAATGTGTATAGGATATGGAAATATATAAGAAACGGAACGCTTCAAGTTCCTGCCTCCGCATGTAAGACAAATTCCTCAAGCTTTGGAATGTATACCTACCTATTGCTGGAGGCTAGGCAGGAGGAAAAGAAGAAAAGCACAGTTAGGAAAGTTATAGATTGAAGAAGAAATTTTGTACAATTTCTGGTTTGTTAGATGCCATGCACGGGAAACCCCAACATGTCAGTAAAAGAGAATCATGAGATGTGGGCATTCCTTGATGGCCACCAGCTCTGGGCCAGAATGGCAGCAATTCATCTGTGTCTTCTCTACTGTTGTCTTCATAGAAAAAGGCTGGGTATGCTAGGGGGTCTCTGAATGCAAGGACAAGAAATCCTTCCGTATTGGGGTTGGGCATGTCTGTTATCCCAACACTGGAAGACAGGAGAACTGGAAGTTCAAGATTATTATAAGACACATAACAAGTTTGAGGTCAGCCTAGGTTACTTGAGACCATGTTAAAAAAAAATAAGTAAATGAAAGAAAAAAGCAATCTACCCATATATACTTTGATGAAGTGTACAAAGAAGTGCTTAGACACGGAAGCCTGGAGGAAGGCAGAGAGACATGTTCTGTGGGAATGGTTGTTGAGCTGCATCTAGAAGGGTTAGTAAGTTGAAGGACAGGGTACGGGGTGGGTGGGAAGAGCATGTTAGCGGTGGAGACAGAGTAAGGCAGATCAACGACAGTGACAGAGACAGAGAAAGGTGCATCCCAAAAGGACCAATAAGGAAGTGAAGAGTCCAGGGAAAGGAGCCAGGAGTACTCAGACACGCTGCAGATGCTTGGGAGTTATACTTTATCTCGAGGGCTGAGGAGAGCTTTTCTGAAGCTTTAAGCAGGAGTCAAACCTGGACAGACGTTGAAAAAAAACCCAGCAGCAATGCCTTTTGCACACCTCCTGTATGCCAGACCCTGTGAAGCACATTTTTCCCCATGTGTTTCACAACCACCCTCCTGAAGTTTTACTTCTTCTCTCTCAAAATGAAGAAACCAAGCCTCAGAGAGATGAATTGCCTTGCCTGAAGCACTTTTCTTTCTTCTTTCCTACCTCACTATGTGTTAACACAAAAATCTCTTGACTTGGAAATCTTGCAATGATAAGCACTTCCCCAGTGCTACGCAGATGATAATATTTGTAAAGAGTAGGGAAAAATCTTGATCTCACCAATTCCAAAGGCTATCTGCTCCTTCCTGCCTGTTGCTACCTTCAACAAAACATCCGACTCTTCTCATTAGTGAAACAGGGCAGTCCTTGCCAGTGGTATGGAAGGAGAGACAAAGGGAACACATTGAAACACTGGAGCAGAGAGATTCCAAGCACTTTCCCCAAAGGCCCAAGGGATCTGCTTTCTCCTGGTGGTTTCTGAATAATTTTTCAAGAGCACATGTGCAAGTCATCTAAGGAGACAGAACAGAAAGTACCGTGGTCTGTTACAGCCTGTCCCACTCATATGGGGCACCCAAAAGTCCCTCCAAGAGAGTGAAAAACAGAGACCCTGAGCTGGTTGCTGTCACCATCCCAAACCCATCATGGAAACCTTACACTGAGAGAGACTTTAAATCTATTAAAGCCATTAAGTTCTATAGAATCTCTTCAAAGAGATCCTCAAGGTTCCCCTTCTATGTCTCTGCCAATTTGCTTTGAACAGTCTTTCCATGCACTGATATGACAGACCGTGACCGACCTTGGAATTTCATCTGAACATATTTGAATGATGAAAGTTTTGAGAAAAAACTAATTGAGATTTGGGATCAGACCAACCTAAGGGTTCATCACTTAATAACTATATGATTAATTGGTCAAATCAGTCTCCCCGGCCGGATTTGCTTTTCAATGTGGGGGTAAACTACATGGCAGATGCTTGTCAAGAATGAGATGGTTGCTTCAGACCTGTGGTTTTCTTTCTGGTGACAATGGATAGATTCTTATAGAAACACCTTTGGCTTCCTGAGAGACAAATAGTATTA
>NW_008338996.1:6815607-6953259 GCF_000622305.1 Nannospalax galili | reverse complement strand
GAAAACAGAAAGTTGTGAGACTCCAGGATTCAACATGTGACTTCTAATTATGCCCTGTACTGGACCAAACAAATAGTATTAGAAACAATGCATGTTTTTTTTTTTTTTTTTTTTAAGAATAGGCTTTCCAGTATGGACGTGTAAATGGAAAAACACTTGGAGAGCTCCCCCTAGTCTCATTTCACGTAATGAAGATTTGAGTTTCATTTAATAAATTCCCTGTACCTCCCCATCTTCCCATCTGTTTTGAAATGATTCTCATATTTAGATGGAAGATCAATAGAGTTGCCTTGTGACCCCATCCCGTCCAAAGCAACGTTGTCAGTAATGTGGTGACATTGAGGAAAATAACACAGGCCTATCTTCAAGTGGGAAGCTGTGTCTCATGTCACAGGGGGAATCCTACCATGGACTCTTCTATTGAGATAAGACACATGTTGGTAACATACTCTGATATATGGAGATAACTTTAACAGGAGGTGCTTTGAGGGAGGAAAGGGTGAGCTTTCGAGGGAGGCTATCTTTGAAGTTATTTCTTTTTACAGTTAGTTGAACATTTTGGGGAAAATGAAAAGGTGGAATGTGGCCACATTGCTGCATAAAGGAACCCTAGGCTTTGCAGCCAGAAAGACATGGTAGATTTGATACCTGTGTGACACCTGATGAGTGAAACTCAGTTTTTCTCCTCTTCAAAACAGGCAGGCTGTCCCCTCTGCATTATGGTCACCAGGACCCCATGAGCTATCATACCAAGTATGTAGTAAGTGCCTGCCTCTTACTGGACATCCAGTTCATTCAGGTCCATGTGCCTCTTGAGTATACTAAGCCTGGAGGAGGAACAAGACATCAAAAGAGAGGAAGTAATGAATGGGAGGCCAGCATTTGAAGGCAGGCATTAACCATGTATTGGCTGATCAGGACCAGCACAGAGTGCAACTCTGAGGATCCTATTTGAAAAGGGAACGTCCACCTCACAGATGCCAGAGCTCTCTTGACTTGAAGTCCAAGAATAAGCAGGGTCCTATGGCTTGAGGCTCTATCCACTGGTTCCCTGTGAAGATCACACCCTTTCCTTATGACCCATTTTTGAAGATTCCTAGGCCGTTGTTTCTGTTCTCTGTTCAGCCTGATCCACCCTACCCATTGTCTTTATTTTCTTCGTGTTTTACAAATCTTAGCTTCAGGACCACATACTCCTTCCTTCCCTACTTTTGTTCAGGCTCCTTTACGATCCTTGCCTTTCCTTCTGTGACTAATTCTCTCTCTCTGTCTCTCTCTGTCTCTGACTCTCTCTGCATCTCTGTCTCCTTACTTCTTTCCCTCCCTCCTTCCCTTCTCTTTCTTCTTTCCTTTCATTTTTCTCTCTCCTTCTCTCTTTTTTTTGAATGATTGTTTTAAGTGGGGTCACTGGCATGTAGCCAACACGGCCTTTGCTGTATAATTTAGTTTCATGTTCTGTACCCAAGAAACATGTAAAAATTGTAAACAGCATTCATTCTCTGGGCCTGTAATGCACTTAGGAAGCAAGAGCCAGGCAAGCTTGCTGAACCCGCTGCTTCAGTGGTATTGAAGTCTGTCCTTCAAACCGCATGCTCATTTCTCTAGTCTGAAAGTAAACTTTCTCAAGCCAGGCCCAAAAGAATGGCTTTTAGGGGAGCTGGGACTTGGATGGGCAGAGGATTTGTTTTTGTTTGTTCACAACCTCATTTTTGTGTGTTTGTCGCCAAGCCCCTTAACCCCACTCTACCCCTCCCTGCCCTTATTTTTCAAACCTAGTCTGCATGTGTTACCTGTAGAGTCAGACCAAAAGGACTTTTCTACCTCTCCCATACCTGCCATGGGTTTCTTAAAGCAAAATTCTTCAACCAGTTGTGAGTACCAGGAAGTGCTAGATACATCTGAGCACACATCTGCATCAGGGAAAAATGGGCTCCAATGGGCTCCCGGAAAGGCAGTCCTGCTGAGGAGCACACGTCTGCCTCAGAGCTTTCTGCCTGCCCCAGGGCCCTTCCTCAAGCCAGACGCATAGGAACAGTTGGTAGAAAGGGACATTTGATTAGTATCTGCATTTTCCCCTTTTTGAGAAAGATTCTCCCCTCCCTCCCCCTACAGGGAACACAGGCTTAGATGAGATCTGATCTGCTTGTAGACACTGCTGTAAGGAAAATGGTTGCTACCTGGTTTATGTCCACACCTGCAGTGCAGCACCTGTCAGTAGTAGATACAGAAGTAGACTGTCAATGCCATGTGAAACAAGAAAGGAGATTAACAGACAAATACCAAGGAGCTGATGCCGGGATTGTATTTAAAAGAACACTGCTTGTTCTTGCAGAAGACCCAGGTTCGAATCCCAGCATCCACATAGCAGCTAACAACTGTCCGTAACTCCAGTTCCAGGGGATCCAACAGCCTCTTCTGATCTCCACGGGCATTGCGCGACACTGGGGCACTTACCTACATGCAGGCAATACACTCATACACATAAAATAAAAATAATAAATAAAATAAGGGAAAAAATTGTGTCATTGTCAAGAACTCTAGACCAGCTAGCTCTCCAATGGAAGTTCCCATGTTGGTAGGAATGTTCTATATGAACACTATTTTATACAGTAAGTCTCCAGCCACCCATGAATTTGGGTGGGTCTTAAAATGTGGCTCATAAAACCAAGAAGATAAATTTTGAATTTTCATTCATTTAAATTTAAATAGCTGCAGGAGAGTGTGGGCTACCCTATAGACAGATATCATGAGGATTCAATAAAACAGCACACACAAGGTACTTGGCTTGTTCTCTAGTCTGTTAATCAAGTTAAATCATTAGACCTAAACCATGTACCAGGCATCACACCAGTAAGGAATACTGACTCTCATCCTCTCAACATCCATCAGTTGCCAATAGATTCTCAGGTAGGGCTAGGACTTCCTGACCCCCATCCCCATTCATGCTGGGCCTCTGTCTCCGTTAGGTTTGTACAGGTCTTGTACATGCTGCTGTAAGTGCTATGGGTTCATATGTGCAACTACATATGGTGGTATCCAGATAACAGTTTCCTTCTATTCATCTATATCCTCTGGCTCTTGCAAACTTTCTGTGCCCTCTTTCGTGTAGATTGAGCAGACTCCACGGAATGAATGCACATTCAGAGGCATTTGGGAGGCACAGATCGGGACTGATAGGCCTTTAAAAGATAAGTAAATAAAAGGATAGATAATAGGAGGACATGCAACTGGGGAAGGGTTTTCGGGGAGGGACTAGAAGGGGGAGAGGGCCTGAACATGATAATAACACACTGTATGAAATTCTATAATCACTAAAATTAATTTCAAAAAAAGGAATAAACCATATAGTGGTAGTGGTGTGCCCACTTCCCAGGGCAGGGACAGAGAGGCCCTCACAGGCTCTACTCTAAGGGGCAGAATAGAAGAGTACATATGGTTCCTGAACCCATTTTTTAACTATCCTATGCCATTTTCCACAAGATCTTTTTTTACCTTCCATCTTTTTGAGACAGGGTCTCCCCATAGCCCCAGCTGGCCTGGAACTTGCTATGTAGACAAGGCTGGACTCAAATTCACAGAGATCTGCCTGCCTCTGCCTCCCAAGTGCTGGGAATAAAGGCATGTACCACCACACCTGGTTTCCACAAAATCTTTTTTTTTTGTCTTTTTGACATAGGGTCTCCCTGTAGCCCCAGCTATCTTGGAACTCACTATGTAAAACAGGCTGGCCTTGAACTCACAGAGATCCGTCTGCCTGTGCCTCCCGAATTAAAGGCGTGCACCGCCACACCCAGCCCAAAATCTTTTTTAACCTCCTCTCTCTCTCTCTCTCTCTCTCTCTCTCTCTCTCTCTCTCTCTCTGATGGACTAATCATTTTGTGATTGGAAATCTTAAAACTTTCATCTGCAGCTATGGTCATGGAAGAATGTTCGTCTTTGGGGTATATTTCATTTATTCACAAGAAATACTGGTTTCCATGATCTTATGCCTGTAAAGCTTTCAGTGTGATTTCCCAGAGCCTCTGACATCCCCAAGCCTTATAGCAGGCAGGGCCTGATACAGTTGTTGCGAGTTTTTCTTCATAGTTTAGGTACACAGGTTTCAGACAAAATCGATAACTTGGGACCCCTGGATGTACCTTGCAATTTTCCTTTCCTCCTCTCCTCAGACATCATCACCAACTCCAACACTTTTTTAAAATTTGTTTTTATTGAAATTTTGTGTATTTCAAACGGAACTCTGAGACAATCTTAATCATCTTTATACCTCCATTCCCACTGGTTCCCTTCCCTAGCTCCCCCCACACCCACCCACTGGAACCCATATACTCTGTCATCCATGTTAAGGCCTACTGTGTGACCCAAGTCAGTGTCCCTACACATTCCCCATTCAGACTGACTAAGATCAAGAGAACAAATGATACCAAATGCTGGCGAGGATGTGGAGAAAGGGGAACATTCATTTACTACTGGTGGGTTTGCAAACTCATGCAACCCCTATGGAAAGCAGTGTGCAGAACTCTTAAAAAAAACTGAAAATGAACCTACCATATGACCCAGTTACACCACTCCTTGGCATATACCCAAAGGATTCATCCTATTTGTAGAGGAACTTGTACAACCATATTTGTTGCTACTCTTTTCACAATAGCTAAGAGATGGAAGCAAACTAAGTGCCCCTAAATTGATGAGTGCCTAACGAAAATGTACATCTACACTCGGAGTTCTACTCAAAGGTAAAGAAAGATGAAATAATGAAATTTTCAGGTAAATGGATGGACCTAGAAACTGTTATACACAGATTTAAAAAACAAACATATTTTCTCCCTCATATGTGGATCCTAGCACCAAATTCTTATATGTGAGTGTGTATCCAGATGTAACTGCAGGAACCAGAATAGTGGAAAGGATCCAAAGACATAAAGGGAAAGAAAGACTCCAACACTTTTAAGGCTTTCATTCTGTCTCTGGGTCAAACATCTCCTTTTACATGTTGCCTCCTCTGCCCACCTCATTCCATGTACACCTGTCAGTCTTCTGGTGTCTCATGATACTTCTTGGTATAGTCCACCAAGCCTGAGAGCATAAGCTGCCTATTAGTTTGCATTGCAATTCACACTAAATGGAAGATGAGCAACTAAGAATTTGAGTTCTACCTTCTGTCTAGGTATTTCTCATGGCTAGCATAGGGTCTCCATACTTGGAGGGCACTCTGAGAAAAATTTTCTGGTTTTATTGAGCAACACTGTTATAAACTACATGTGCTCACAACTGTACCTTTGTGTCTGGGTTGAATACACAAATTGCACCTGAAAGTGTTCTGTTATGTGTTTGTGTCATAATTCCCCATGAGTACCAATGTAACCAGAGCAGTCTTGGTCTTCTGAGTCACCTGGTTAATCCATCACATTAAAAAAGCTGGAATTAAGGAGGAAGGGGAAGAGGAGAGAGTTCAGTGTTACCCTGAACCCTAATGTGCTCGAGCACACTTGCTTCTCTGTGCTCTGGGATCAGTCCTTACCTCAAAGCCTGCAGAGTTTTCCTCATTCTTTTGCTACTGTTGGCTCCAGCTTCAGGCATATCATAAACTCATGATAAATATTACGAATAAGCATCCCCTTTACCAACAGCTTTGCATAGATAGTAGGAAACCGCTTTCAGAGGCTAGACTCAGATATAGGCTCTGCTCTGCTCTTCTGCCTCCTGATAATGTAAGGTCAAGGTCTCATGGACACCCCTATTAGCTTCCTGCAGACTGATGAAAACATTAAGAATGTCTTTCCACTTTGTGAGTCTGCAGAGTGGTTTCCCAATAAGAGACTAAGCATAACAAGGCGGGAAGGAATGAGAGAGAAGGACAGACAGACAGACAGAAAGGGGAATATGGGCTAAGAGTTAAAAGGGAGAAGAAAAGAAATAGAAACTCCTTAATAATAAATGCCAGTATTAGTGACAACATAATAGCAACAACAAACCTTCATAACCATAGGATGTATGAAAGGCTCTCAGAGTAATGATTCTGTGTTAGGAACTCTATACTTTCTCATTTAAACCTGCCAACCATCCTTTGACACAGCTACTATGATTTTCACTATTTACAGGGAAATAAATTAAGATTCTGAAATAAAGCCTACATTTGTCCCAGGGCTAAGGCAGGGAAATTTAGAATTTGAACCCAAAACTGTCTCCCCAAAGATCCAGGGAAAAAGAAAGAGGTAGGGAGGAAGGAGGAAACACGTGCTTTCTGATGTGCATTACATATCTGTATCTTTGTGTGTTCAGAAGCTCGCTGAGTAGCAGCTCTTCAGCGTACCATCATCTCATTCTGCAGTGGAGCAATGTAGACTTAGCAACAGGTTGCACATCATGCAGTCAACGAATGACAAAAGCTCAGATGCCAACCCACACAACTTTGATCTTAAAATGTGTGTGGCTTCTGCTGCTCAGTGGAAAGATCAGGAAAGTGGCAGGTGTAGGGATGGTGGAGGGCTTCATCTGGGAGATCCCAAAGTCTGCTGCCAAGGTTCCACTGCTATGCACAGATGTGAGCTGACCTGGCCAAGAATGCCACTCAGGGAAACATCACCCCAGAAGCTCTCCATCTCTCATAGGACTCCACAAATCTCCAGGAAAACACACAAGCCCTGGGCCTTGGTAGACAAAGCCTCCCTAGCTTGTGCATAACAGGTCTTATCCTTATCTCCAAAATCTGGAATGCCAGGCCAGAACATAATGTTATTCTTATCCTAAAGACTCCTTTTTTAAGCTGGAAGGTCACTGGTACTTTGTCATCAATTTCAGTAACTCTGTCCTCTGCTCTTTGCATACATCGCTGAAGGGCATCCTTTGGAGCCTCTTCCAAGGAGAAATGAAGCTGCAAGCAACTCAGGAAAGTTTTCTGCCTCCTTTATAAAGGCAGAGAAGAAAGAAACATTCATGCAGCAGCTACAGGGGGGCATCAAAGGACCCAGAGGTTTGCAGTAGGGAGCAGGACCCTGGAGCAAATATACCAGACCTGACTATCCTGACATCTGGCAGGGGTTCTCTGCAAGCACTGTGGTGCGTCCTGCATCTTGAGTACAATTTGTATCACATGATCTTAATTTGTAAAGCTGGCAATGAGGAGGAAGGGAGAGACAGAAGAAAACAGAAAACAAAAACAACCTGGAGACTTTTAGTTTTATGAACTTGAGAAAATCTTGTTCTTTCATGACACAGATGTTTTTAAGTGAAAAATCACTCCTTTGACCTTTCTGAATAAGCTGCTGTGGTCAAGGCTGCCATTAACCACTGCTCAGCTATTCACAACCAAGGGTTTGGGTGACCAGGAATGGAGCTTGGATGTGGTCATTGCTTTCTTATTAACCCATGAACATCCAGGGGCCCCCTAGATAGGTAGAAAAAGAGACTGGAGGCTTCTGGCTACTTCCTCAATCTTTGAGCTGGGTGGTGGGAATTTCCTCAGAGTAATACTGTTTTCTAGAGCTGGCTGTGTCTCTGAAATCTCCTTGACAGCCAATGAGAGCATCTTTGAATTAAAGATAACTGGATTTGTAATCTTAGCCTTTGCTATCTAAATCTCAAAGAGGTAGTCTTGGAGCACTGATGAAGAGCAGAGGACATTGCCCTATCCTGTTGTATTGTGGTATGGAAATGGAATGGTTTTTCAGTGCTTTCTTATACTAGAACTGTCAATATCTCCAGGCTCTGAAAGTAAATCCACTATGCTTCTGGATTCTTATCTGGATCAGGTGATGCCTCAGAATGCTTAGCTACCACTGACAGTAACGCTGTGCTCCTATCTAGTGCTGAACATACTTTCTGCTTGAAGCAAACAGAGCCCTTTTGATCTGATCCAGCGTTTATACTTCTTTTATATAATGATCTAGAATTCTTGGTGCTTAATTGCTTTCAATATAATTGCAAAATAGTGAGATTTGAAGACATAGAAAGTTAATAATATATCTCCCCAACCCCCAAATAGCATGGGATCAGCATCTATCTCCATCCTTAATGGGTCTGCTAGTGACATCATCTAAGAAACTGACTTTGTCATGGCCCAGTCTTTTCTCAAACCTCCTTATCTCCACTTCTCAAACCTCCTTATCTCCACTTGACACGAAGTGTTTGTGTTTCGGCCCTGGCTTCAGGCAGAGTTGACTTCAACACCTTGCTTGTCCATGCCCATCCCTCAGCCTTCATGGACCTTGAAGGCAGAACCAAGCATCTCTCTATGCACGTCTACTCATTTAACTCTTAACCCCCCTGTTTCCAGGAGTTTGGGGCCTGTTTTAATAAATTTATCTCTCTACTGGTATTGTCTTGTAGGATTCATTTTTCTCGTAGGAATAAAAAACTCAGCACATACAAAGAGCTAGAGAAATGTATGAATTAGTGAATGAATGAAATAAAAGAGAAAATTTTAGTTTTTGACTGAAAAGGGAAAAATAAACCTGGATTTTTTCAAAAGAAAACTGACATCATTGGAACACTTACCTCTCTCCCTTTAAGAACACTATGAAGTCCCTCATCTCATTTTTTCTGTCCCACCAACAACTTCTGGAATTGAAATTGGAATTCTGGCATCACCCATCAACCATCTGGCTGGGGATCCCATGCCCCACTGTTGTGGGACATTAGGTAAACTGGACAGCAGCCTCCAGATGTTAGCAGTCTCTGTTATTTTTTTCCTTGCTTTTCAACAACAATAGTAATAATTAAAACAAACATAGGCCTTGTCCCCTACCCATACCCCTAAAATTGCGAACAGGTGGGCCTAGATGCTCTTTCTCTTCCCATGCAAGGGCCTCCTTCAGTGTAGCACAGGCACTGACCCTTGGCAAGGCCTGCCTTTTTCTGAGCCACCTAGCCATGCCAGACCTTTGTGAATCAGTCCTGGGGCTCCAGTAAGAGATGATAGCTATGCCACGGGAAGTCCCAGAGCCAGACTTTCCCCTTTCCCACCTCCCACCCCGAAGCCTTGGCCTCTAACTTAAATGGATGTATTTTGGAGAACTAGGTGGCTTAAGAGATTAGTAATGAGATCCCAAGTCTTTCAGTGCTAGGTCAGGAGTTCAGAGGCAGGCCCTGGGTGACTGGTGAATGGCATAATTAAGGAGCTGGGGGTAGCCTGTAAGGGCCCCTGTGAAATGAGCCTGGACAGGCCTTTCATGGCTGCAGTTGTCAGCTACACAAAAGCCCACCACCACATCCGACACTAATCACTCTCTCTTGTTAGAGGATTTACTAGCTGGAGGAGCCTGAGCCCCTGCCCGGTGCCTTTTAAATACTAGTGTCCAGTGACGGCTCTTGTTTGTAAAGTGAGAGAGCACACCAACCCCATAACATGGACACATGATAACTAACATTTCATGTGCTGTAAGTTGGAGACTAGCATCACTTTAATGATAACTGCCACTGATGTGTTTACCCATCTGAAAAACAGAATATGAATCTCCCCTGCTCAAAGGAAGGATGGAGTAATGGGGGAGAGGCTGGAAGGGGGATGAAGCATCTGGGTGTTCTGTCATCAGCAGCATTATCACCAGCTTTGCCATGACCATCATTTACATCATGTGGGCCTCAGTTTCCTTACCCGTAGAATGGACTGGGACTAGAAAATCGTCTTAGACTAAAACAGACAGAAATAACACCCAGGCTTTACAACCTGCTCTTGACAGCTGTGGCTCTGGGGTACTGCTTATCCCTTCTGAACCTGAAGGCAGCAAAGAGGAGGGAGACAGCTGTGGAATAGTGTCCATAAAATGTGACTAATCTGTGCTTGGAACACAGAAGCTGGCCAGTCAATGAAAGCAAGAGAAACACTGGCTTCCTTAGCTTCATGGATACTGTCTTAGAGTCCAACATAAGCTTTTTCCTTAGAGGAAGACTGAGATGCCCCATTTCTGTCCATCAGAAATCCCGAGACTGTAGCTAAGAAATTAAGCAATTGAGTGAGCAGTCTACAAGAATCAATTCTGAAACAATGATTCTGAAACATTTCTTCTCCATGAGACTTATTTGACCCACCTGTTAGCCATGTTAGTGTGGAACAGTGACATCTATGGGAAAGCTCACCTTTTCCTCAGGGTCATTTGACCAGCCAGGCTCTTGCATCCCAAATCACAGGAGTTCATATTTGTAAGGAGGAGCAGGTTGGACAGTGTTAGATCTCCAAGGTCTATGAAATACAAACTGTGTAAGGGAAAAGTCCCTGGAGCAATGAGGTGCTAATCAGCCCTGAGCTGAGACCCCTGGCTGGTGGGCCTCCAGTGCCAAGTTCTCTTACGGGGCAGTGTCTCTTGGCTGAAGGCCCAGAGATCTACTGTTATTTTCAGAACTCCAGGGGTGGGAAGGAAGCATCTCTCTGCCCTGCTTACCTACCTTTCACATAGGAAATGCTTCTTTATTTGATTGTCTGTCCATACCAAATAATAAATCTTCAGACTGAAAGAAAAGCAACCTGCCCATCCCCCTTCTCTCTGTCTCTTTAAGGCAGGCATCAAAGGGGGAAAGCTGCTCCAGAGGCCTGGGGAAAGTGATAATTGTTTCTAATGGTTGGTGAAAGAGAGCCTGCTCCCCCACCCTCCTCTTCTCCCTCCATTGTTATTAAGTGTGCAAAAAGGAGGTTGGAAGACAGGGATTGGAGCTGTGTGTGTGTGTGTGTGTGTGTGTGTGTGTGTGATTGTATATCTGTTAACCCTTGATTGCCTTCAGAGTTCAGTCGGTTATTCTGGATTAAGGGGTAGAGAAGACAAATGAAAATGGGTTTAGAAATGGTGAAAACAACTCATGTGGGAGAAGACCTGAACCTGGATGGAACACTTGAGTGGCGTTTGCTGATTTTGTGCATCAGCTGAGACAACCTATGCAGTGCTATTGCCATTAGCTAATTATTTTATCCAACTAATACTCTCTTAGTGTCTACTTTGGGCTTTCTCTGCTCTCAATATTGACTATGTAATGGGTATGACCTTCAGCCTTGCCCTTGATAAGCTAATGGTCAAATTTAGGGAGCACAATATAATACATCTTCTAGACCAGTTCTGGCCAATTGTGAGTATCTCTCTATAGTGTTTGATTGAATGTAGAGACCAATACTAAGAGAGGAAGGATGCAAGGTTGGATTAGTGGTGTCTGTCCTGAGCAAGAAACTGGGAATGGTTAGTACCTACATTACAGCTTTCCTTCAGCTGGTCCAGAAGGCTCAAGGGTCATTGTACTTCAACTATGAGCTTGTTTCTTATATGGGAGGTAGGTGTAACTCTAATTTCTTTCTTATGGGGTGTTTGTAAGGATTAAATATGATAAGTTATTAAAATAGGGTTTGTGGAATACTGATTCTAGTTGTCAGCATTATATTTCATCATATCACATCCTTGTGTGTCAGAGTATGGACTGCCTACCTTTGGAATAATCCTGGGCCTCCTGGTCCCTTCTTATTACCATGAGATCATTATCAACATTGGCTTCTTTGTACATTGGTCTGAGTCTATGGTGACCTGGGCTTCTAGGTTGAGGGCATCACCCATAGGCCACATGGGAAAGCCACATCAGTTCAATATTAGAAGTATTTAGTGAGCCAAGTTAGACTCTGATGGAAAAGATAAAACAGGCATAGGCACTTTCCTTGAGGTGCATGCTGGGAGTGGGGGTGGGCAGGCAAGAAACCACACTCTAGGTATATGACCCCAAGTGTGGAACAAGCCTGATTTAGGTTAGCTATGAGGAGGGAAGGGAATAGTTAAGCAAGTTTTGTTTGTCTCCTAGGACTGGGTGGACTGATCAATGTCTTTCAAAACCTCAAAGCCTGTATTTCTCAAATGCTTATTCTCCACAGTTATTGTGAAGGTGAAATGGTGTTACAGGATAGGTACCATCCTTCCTATGTGAGTAGACCATCTTTAAGAGCTGGTGCACATTGCCACTGGCTAGAGAGTCATGAGAAGGGAGCAAAGCTGGGTTTAGGGAGGTAGATTTGCTTTTCCTGGGCTATGCTGTGTTCAGGCTTCCCTCACCAGTCATAGCCCTGGCCTGGTAGGTTGCCTCCTATTAGTCTTTTTCTCCTGCGTTCTTCAGGACCCTGAGATTTTTGTGTCTTTTATCAAGGAACCAACTTCTGCCCCTCTTGAGAATTTGCAGTTCTTGGGTAAAAATAACTTGGCTCTGGAACTGCAAGCCTGAGGTTAAAATGTGGCCTAAGGAGAGATATTGGGAAACACTGTCTGGCTGTGCCTTTGTGTGCACACTTGTGGGTACACATGTAGTGTTGTTATCACACCCCTTCCTCCCTCTCCCTTTTTCAGTGTTTTTCTGTGAAGTCTGTCACAGGTTCTTCTGGGTAGAAAGAGGAAATTGGAGAGGGTAGACCAGAGGGTGGAGGGGCGTTTCCTCTTTCTCCTGTTTGACAAAAGGGCATGGAAATCTGTAAAATTGAAATTCAATGGAAACTTCATGGCATGTCCCTGTGTGGGAAAATACCAGAGCCCCTACCCCCCTGTTTTCCCTGTCTCCCCGCCTTTGTGTACATCGTGTGTGGGTGGAAGATAAACTGGATTTAAAAAACCCTTTGAAAACAAGTCATCGTTAACTCCTGTAATTGAAAGCAGTCGTCTACAAAGGTGGGGGATGGGGGGGGGTCGTGCTGGAGGTGTTAGTGACTGACAGCACATGGAGCAGATGAGAGTCACCAGGTCCTTCAGCCATACACCCAACTTCTTCTGCAGACCAGTCTCTTCCTCCAGGGTGACTACTGACCTATCATTGAGTCTACAGAGATGCCTCGATTCTTCAAGCTCCTCTCTCACCTCTCCATTACTTCCCCGTCTATAGAATGTGATGCTTAGCATAAGAACTTCTAAGGATCTTCCCAACTCAGACATTCAAGAATCTCAAGCTCTGGGTGAAGAATTCCTCCAGCTCAGTGGTGGCACACAATTGCAAGCACAAAAAGGGACAGGAGCGTTCAAAAGTAAAGCAGAATATTCACTGCTAGACTGACTGCAGTAAAAGTCTATGTTACTCACCTTTGTAGCTGGAAAATTACGTATCAGCATGAGCATGTCAAAAACAGGGCACCCATAAGTCTCAGAGGGTGACAGGATGTCACCTGGTCCGCAGTGAAATTCTGTTTGTTTCAAAGTCAGCCCTCTGTTCTATGACATTCATTTGGAAGAGAAAGCCAAAACTGGCAGCTTGTCAAAGCTGAAAAGCCCTTTGGAGATGAATTCATCTCACTCTGTCCTTCTGTAAGTGGAAAGGGTGAGGGTCAGAGAAGTGGGCAATTGAATTAGTTCTAGGAGTCAGGTCCCTTGCCTGGCAATCCAGGCTCTTCCCACCATCTCACTCTACTCCTAGGCAGACCCACAAAGGCCTACTTTGGTCCATTGAGCCAGTTTCTATTTAAGGAGCCTTAGGAAAAGACACAAGGAGAAATTCTGAGTCCGTCCACCCTTCACGTGGCTGGCATTTAAGATCCATCTAGCATAGACATATAATTCTCCTGTTGGATCCTAATAGAAGTCTTGGGTACGGATAAGCTCTTTGCCAATCAGCATCTATGGTTGATTATGGACTGATTTGAGTCTAGATTTGAATCCTGGTTTCACTCAAACTAGTTACTAGTTATGACCTCAGCAAAATATAGGGCCTTATCTATGAAATGAGTAGGAATACCAATCCCCACCTCACAGGGTAGTTATAAGTAGTACACGATTAGGACATATAGAGTGTTTCTTCTTACTTTTATTTCCTCCAAGATAGCCTCAAATTACTAAGTAGCCCAGGCTACCTTTGAGTTTATAATCCTCCTGCCTCAGCCTCTTGAGTGGTGGAATTATAGGCATGCACTACCATGCCTAGCTTCATATAGAATCTTAGTGCCAAGCTTAGAATAGGCATTCGGTGTATGCTACTAATGCTGCTGTTATTTTTCACTGGGCATCTATTATTTCCTGTATCCTAGGGAATCTGATGGGGTTTATTTGAGTATAAATAAAATGTCTTTCTCATCTTGGAAATCTTTAGGCTTTAATGTGGAAGTCTGGGCTGTAAACAACCTAACTGGACAGGCATTGTAACTAAGGTACGTGTAAGGAACTATGTGGGCACATAAAAGACAGCAATTAATTCTGGGTGGGCAATGAGCAAATGCTCTCAGAAGGATGAGATATGAGACTGACTTTGAAGTATGTGTAATGTCTCACAGAATAGGCAAACTAAGGCCAGGATCTGTGTCTAGGCATCAGGCATGTATGTGTGTGTAGGCATCATGCAGGAAGTCCATGATGTTTAGGAGAAACAGTTTTCCAGTGAGAAGGATGTACAGTGAATATGGGATGCCTGCTTTGAGGGCATCTGGTAACGAAGCCGGTAGAAGACTGAAGCCAGGTGACAAAGGTCAGTGGCTTCTAGGAAAATTTCCATCCAATGTGCATGGGCTACAATGTGGTTAGTTTTCCCCTTTGAAACAGGGAGTGAATGTGGAGTGACTGGAGGCAAAAAGAGTAATAAACCATTCCCTCTTCTCTATCAGGGGAAGCTGAGGCTTCCATCAAATCCAAGCAACAAGTATGTCACTTCTTGGTTAAGATACACAATGTAAAATCAGAGGTATCAGCCTGTACCTTCTGGCTCTACCTACGAGTAAACACGTGATGTTGAAAGCACCATTCAGAGTCTCTGAACCTCAATGTCTTTGAGGTAAATAATGGGATAATGATTCCAACCTTGCACGGTATTTGTGAGGAGTAAATGAGATTCTGGGTGAAGAGGATTACTGTAGGTTCTAGGGTCCTTAACAGTCACCCAATGTAACCACTCTCCACAGATGAGGAAACTGAGAGTCAGAGAAATATTTATCTTGTAAATAGCCCAACCTGATCTAAGCTGGAGCTCCCATTTCCCAAGCAAACACAGATATTAGAGATTATAAGTGCTCTGCTGAAGAGGGAGTCCCCTCAGAGTCAAGTGGGAAAAGTCACTTTGGGCATCTTAAGTGCTACTGTTAAGGGCAAGAGGCACATGCCTTGGGCTGGGCTTCCTGCAGAAGAGAGTGCTGAGAGTTCCCGCAGCCCTGTCTGTGCTCACTCTTGTTCTTCTGGAGGAAAAATGAGAAGTCTCACTGGAGCTGTTTCTGCACAGCAAAGGCAGGATCGAGAGGGCACAGAACCTCTGGGAGAAGCATGTGTGAAAGCTAGGAGACAGGGATTGGCATTTTCATAACAACTTTGCCCCCTACCAGCTGCATGTCACTGTGCAGGACACCACTTCTTCTTACCACTGAAAAGGGAAGGCTCTCCACAGATGACCTATGCTAGTCCCATTTAACCAGAGAACTACACAGGAAGAAAATAAAGAGGCAGGGAAACAGCCCACTGGTAGAGTGCTTGTCCAATACTTGCAACATTGTGGGTTGGATTCTTAACATTGAAAAAAAATCACAAAAAAAACACAGAAATAACCACAATACAGACACACACACACACACACACAGACGCATGCACACGTGAGGAGAGAGACAGAGAGCAGAGACAGAAATAGATACTTTGCTCCTTAAAGTAATGAGCAGAAGAAAGTGCAAAATACCCCCTCTCTCAGTGTCAGAAAGGACTGCCAGAAGTGGACTGAGCTGTCTAAAAGTAAGAAAATGCTGGATAATCCCTTTCTAACTCTGAGAGGATTGAAGTGAGGATGCTTGCCAGCCAAACTGTGTTTGTTGTCTCCCAGCACCATGCTTTCGCCCTCTACTTGAATATCTTATTCATTTCTTTATGCATTCATCAAATATCAATGTTTTTGGTCACAATTTTTTCAAGATTTAATTTTGTTATAGTAAAAAGCCAACGGATGATCTAGCCTCCTAACGATGCATTAAATGTGCGGCACAGTGGTGTTAACTACAGGTATGTTGGTAAGCAGCAGTCCCCTAGAACTGAGCTGCACACCATTCAGTGAGCCCCCTTAGTCCTTGGTACTCACCATCTATCTTTGAATCTACGAATCTCTTTTGGATGTGTCATATATGTGGACTCATGAGGTATTTGTCCTTCTGTAACAAGCTTGTTTCATTATTTATTTTTAATGTTTTAATTTTTTATTCTTTGACAATTTCACACACATAGGTACAGACGATCGGCCATTTTCACCTCTCACACCCGTTTCTCATGCCCCTCTCTCTTTCCCATCAAAACCCTTCTTCACAATAAGCCCCCTCTTAATTTTTGGCATTTGTCTTTGACTCATTGAATTTAATTTGGGTTGTTTGCAAGAGCATTAGTGGGAGGTTGTTTATGGGAACATGGGAAACTTGTCTGTGGTTGCAACACTGAAGGAAGTGACACCCTTTCCACCAGCATCCACTAACTGCCTGTACTCCCTTAGTGAGGGAGGGGGGTCCCACGCATGATGAAATGACAAGCCCAATATCATGCAGACCTTGTGCTAGCAACCACAGGCACAGTAAGTTCATGGGTACACTGGCATATCGTGTCCCAAAACAATGCTTTGTGGCATTACTCCTCAACCTCTCACTCTTCCGTTCTTTCCACCCCTTCTTCTGTGATGCTTCCTGGACCTTAAGGGGAGCGACTAAGATGTCCTATTTGGGAAAGAGAATTCAGCAATCACTTTTTCTATGCACTTTGATCAGTTGGGAGTCTCCGCATTAACCACCACCTGCTACAAAAAGCAGTTTCTCTAATAAAGGCTGTACTTCCTTATCTAGTACATAGAAATAAGCATTTAGAAGGCAGTTTGACCGTATGTCCACTTAGGAAAACAACAATATTAGGTTCTGTCCTAGGGCTTATGACCTCCCCAGTCTCTGGCCTTTGCCAGCTTTGCAGTAACTAGCTTGAATTCTCTCCTGTGGACTGGTTGAGTACCCCTATAATCATTACACCATTATTGTAGAAAGCTTATTTCACAAAGCGTAATGTATTCATGGTTCACTCTTGTTGCACGTGCCAGGGTCGCCACCTCCTTAAATAACATTCCATTACATGAATTTACTACAATGTTTTCTTTATCCATGCAGCTGCTTATAGACATGTAGGTTACTACCACATCTTAGCTATTAGGAATAATGCTTCAACGAACATAGGAATGGGAAAACAGAACAATTAGGCTCAAGAGAAGCACATCTTTCTCTCTCTCTGGAAACTCCAAGCCTAGAGGCCACCATTGTTTCCAGAATACCCTTGCTGTCTTCTGCAAGCAGGTGAATGATGCAAAAGACTACAGGTCTTGTTCATAATAGTGTGACAGTGAGGAAATCAATGTTCCTGCCACGAGTGCCCTGATATCTCTCGAGTGGGATGTCTGGGGTATACCCTATCATTAGAGTTTGCCCTGCAAGGTTGGGAAACAGAATGCCTTTGCTTCAGATTTTGGAGTTATGTAAACTGAGATGGGGGGAAGAGGTTGAGAGAGAATGGAAAGTACCTGGAGTCAGTGTCACTGAGCAACTGGAGGAATGGAGAGGATGAGTGAGAGCAGAGGTGCCCATTGTGCTTGTAGGGAAAGACTAAGTCCATTGGAGTGTATTAAGTACGCATACCCCACAAAATATCCAGGAAAATTGTCATTGCTCATTAAATCTTTATGGAATTGGATCTACATTTTTGGAAGATACAAAGACTGTATGGATAAAACAACCTTCCTATAGAATCAGGATCCAATTCTGTGGCCTCTACAAGGCTTTATTCTCCCAGTACTGGTGGGTCTGATATGCGTTGCATCCTCAGTTCAGGCTACTGAACAGGCAAATTTATGCACTGTCCATAAAAGCAGGAGGCTTTTGAGGGTTGAGTCTCCCTCTCCCTCCACCTCCCCAGGAACGTATTTCAAGATCAACTGAGAGCTTTGGGCAAAGTTCAACTGGATTTATTTGTTCCTTTCTGATCTGCTTTGACTGTCCCTGGTCAGGATTACAACCAACTTGAAACAAACACAACTAAAAAGGTAAACAAGGGGATGAAATAATAGCAGTGTGTTCCTCTAAGACCCTGTCTAGTGCTGATAAAGCTGAGGAGATAAAAGGAAATCGTATTTAAGTAATAAGAAAGCTTTGTTCATGTTGGCAAGTTCTCTGACCATGGATGCTTTAGATGCAGAGATAAGACCCCCAGCTCAGAGTTCAGAGATATGCTACGACATACTCTGCGGGGAGACAGGCAGCTAAGAACACAAGGAAAATGCATTCCAAAATGATACATGTCGAATTGCTGGCCAGGCTTTCAAATGCCATTGATAGTTTATGCAAAGTCTCACACTGTTGTAAGTCATAACACAATCTATTGGCTGCTCTTCCTAAACCCAGTCCCAGTTATTTTGAGAAAAATAAATAAACTGAAAAATGTCTTCCAGCCCATTAAAGTGACTGTGTTTTATCCTTAGCATCGGTACCTAATTCTGGACAATGTGATAGGTGATTCTTGGCACCTTTGTGCTTTAAAATCTCCCTATGGTATTGAGTAAGCCAATATTGTATTCTCAGGCTTCACTGATTCTTGGAGCTAGAAGGAAACTTTGGCCATCAGTGGGTCTTAATAAAACAGTGAAGTCATTTTCTTCATGAACTATCACAGGATAGCTTGGTATGTAAAGTAGAGCACTGAAGCTCCTCTTGGTTCATATTAAGCTGACCTCCAGGGCAACAGCAATGTGGGCTTTGGGAGTCCATGGAGGAATCTTTGAGTCTATGGCTGACTGAACATTCAAATGAGCAAGATCAACTGAGATCCAAAGGTATAATTATACCTCAGATTTTCAGCAAACATGAACTAGAACCAGTTCTCCTTAGTACAAAGCCAGCAACTGAACTTTCTAGGTGATGCCGCATGTTTCTGAAAAGTTGTCTAAGTGATTTATCTTCCTCCGAAGTTTCAAGAGTAAATTAATAAAGATAGTAATGCGAAAGGACCCGAGAGCAGCATATGTACAGCTCTTGGCATTTTATTTGCAGCTTTAAATAGGAACATGCTCCAGTAATTTTATTTAAAAATGGAAGCATTTAATGCTGCCACTGTCGATCCCCATGCAACTATGTCTTTTTAAAAATATTTTATTTATTATTTTTATTTTATGTGTATGCATGTTATTCCTGCATGTAGATAAGTGCACCCATATCATGCAATGCCTGTGGAGGACAGAAGAGGCTGTCAGATCCCCTGGAACTGGAGTTACGGACAGTTGTTAGCTACCATGTGGGTGCTGGGATTTGAACCTGGGTCTTCTGCAAGGACAGTCAGTATTCTTAACCACTGAGCAATCTCTCCAGCCCCACAACTATGTCTTTTGTTTGAGCATTGCTTAGCATCTCATTTTTGTAAACAGAATGGAGACCTGACATTTTCTTTTTATATTTTTGTTTTATTTAGTGATGTTTTGTTCTTTGACAATTCCACACATGTATATAATGTATTCCGATTACTCTTTACCTCCCCATCCCTAGCAACCATTCCTCCTCCCGTAATTCCCTTTCCTACATTATTCATGGTTTTTTTGTGTGTGATCACTGAGCTTAACTGGGGCCAACTGTGTGATTATGTGTTTGGAACTATCCACTGGCGCCTAGTGGGTTCACCAGTGGCTATGCAGCAGAATACAGTGACTCCTCCTCTCATAAAATCCACCAGGAGCCAATAGTTCAACAAGGAGGGGTAGAGGCCTGTGAGCCCCTCTCCTATCCATGATGGACTGTTGACAGGTCCGGTCTGTGCAGGCTCAGTGTAGGTAACTGAAACTGCTGTTTGTCTATGACTGCAATGACTGTCCCAGGCTAGAAGACGGTGCGTTGCAGCCCTTCGCCCTGTCTCCTAGCTTGTGTATTCTTTCTTCCTCCAGTTCTGTGATGTCCACTGAGCCTTAGAGGTTAGATTGTGTGATATAAATGCCATGTGTAGAGATGAACATCCAGCCAAAGACTTGACAGTTTCTGAGTATCTCTAGAAGTCACAACAACCATCTGAAGAAATGGTGGAGGGAGGGCCATTTGAGTTTGGCCATATGTATAGATGAGATGCTCAGCATGTTAAAAAGGAGGCTGGGTGATGTCAAAAACAAGAAGGATCGTCTGTTTCAGAAGAACGAGATCTAGTTCAGTGCACTGGAGCCACCGTGCAAAAACACACAGTTAAGGAAGTTGATGCCGATAGTTTTACACCTGTTTTTTCATGGCTTTATAAGCCAATGTCTTGGAATTTTTTCCTTTTATTTGAAAAAATAAGCAAGCGTGCTATGTTAACTATGCTGGCTTTGAACTCTTTCCCTCAAGTGAGCCTCCTATCTCAATTTCCCAAGCCGCTATTGTTACACGTACATACCTCTATGCCCAGCCTGGAGGTCATTGTTCTTTTCTTTTTAATTTATAAAACTACATGGAGTAATATAAACCAAAGAAGCTGTTTATTAAGCATATATACCACATAACAGGGGAGTATACTATCTGAGTTGGCAGTTATGCTAATCTTGCTTGCTTCTACTTTCTTTCTGTAAGATAGCATACTGTAGCTAAGATTACACCATTTCTCCCTCTCCCTGATACCAGGGCAGCTGCACTCTGAATTTTGTCTATGCTTTCTCATGATACATTCAATTCATGCAAATCTCAGCCACATACAGATCTCTCTCTCTCTCTCTCTCTCTCTCTCTCTCTCTCTCTCTCTCTCTCTCTATCTCTCTCTCTGTGTCTCTCTCTCTCTCTCTCTCTCTCTCTCTCTCTCTCTCTCCTTCTGTCTCTCCCTCTGTGTCTGTCTCTGTCTCTCTCTCTCTCGCAGAGAGAGAGACAGAGAGAGAGAAATTTGTACATTTTTTTTCACTGTGTGACTTTGCCAGCTCTTCATGTTGGTGACCAACTCCACTTGCTCTCCCCTAATGATTGCCCTAGGGCCACAGTGTGAATCTAGTTAAGTCCTCTTAATGTCATTTTGTTCTGCATAATTCCACATGTGACCTTTTCACATTTTTACCCCTGTCCTCAACAGGTAAACATATGGACTATTCTTCATTTTGTCTTTCTATATGAGTATATCTAAGTATATTACAGGAATGGAAGTATCTGATTGTTCATAACTGTTCATTTTGCTCTCTTTATTTATGTGTTTGTGCTGTTTAGGTTGAGACTGATCACCTTGCTTTCCTTTTCCATAACTTTCAGGGTCTTGAGAACTCTCTAAGGCAGCCTTATTTCTCAGATAATAATGCCATGATCTGGAGGTATAAAATGTCAGGCCCAAACTCACAGGGGAGTTTGAAAGAGGGGTCCTATCAGAGATCAGAGGAAAGTGCTAATTTGAGATAATCTTCTGTCAAATCTGACCAATCTCAGTTCTTCCCTTTCCCTGCATGAGCTATGTGTTCGGATGTGATTACTTGCCAAATGTTTGTATGTTGTGCCTCTGTCTTGTGCCCATTTCGGTCCCAGGTGCTTGACTGATAAGTTTCTCAATAAATAAAATTAGGATGAATTGAATCAATCAATAAATGGGATGACATTTGGAAATGTAAGAGACTCTTCTAAATTAAAACACTCTACCGATGTTTAAATACTTCCTGATTCTTTTAATGCACTTGACTATTAGGTCTCATTGAGGATGTGTGTGATGTGTTGCAGATGTGTTTGTGACATATGTTTGTGATATGTATCTGATATGTGTGTGATGTGTGCCAGATGTGTATGTGTAATCTGTTTGTATGTATGTGCTGTTTGGGTGATGTGAGTGTGTGTAATCTGTATGTGTATGTATATGTGTGCTGTGTTTATGCCTAATGTGCATATGCATGTGATATGTGTGCTGTTTATGCCTGATGTGCGTGTGATGTTTGTGTGAGATGTGTATGTGTGTGATGTGTGTATATATGTGATATGCATGTGATGTATGTATGTAATGTGTATACATATGATTTGTATGTGTACACATTATATATTGTGCTATCTATGTGTGCATGTATGTGATATGTGCATCCTTATGTGTCGTGTGTATGAATGTGATGTGTATGTGGCATATGTGTGATGTGTATGCATTTGATGTTTGTGAGATGTGTGTATGATGTGTATATGTGTGTGTGTTGTGTATGTGTGATGTTCATATATGTGTGCATATGTGTGTGATATGCATGCATGTGTGTGTGTGTGTGTGTGTGTGTGTGTGTGTGTGTGTACTGATGGAATTGCTTTTCCTTGATGATGCAGAAGCCACAGCTTATGTTCTCATAGTGATGTCTTGCCATTATACAGCTCTACCACAGATTCAGGCCCATATTCAGTGTCAACTCCTCCAGGATTTCTTCCCGGGAGAAAGACCTTGTCTCTCTGCCAGCAATTTATGCTGCTTGTCCTTTCCCTTCCAGTGTCAAGGATTGCTTCTACATTAGAATTTGAGCTTCCAGAGAAGATTTGTGTCTGTTCACCTCTGCTTTCTCTTGCAATAACAAGAACAAACTGATGGACAGTAAAGGTTTGTTAAATTCTCAAGATCATCAAAACACTATCTTTTCCTTCATCTTTCTCCAGGTGTGTCGAACCAAGGTGATAGATCTCAGTGAAGGCATTTCTCAGCATGCTTGGTACCCGTGTACCACCAACTATCCCTACTCTCAGATGGCTCAGACCACTTTCTGGCTGCAGGTAAGCCCTGCACTTGAGAACCACACATGTCTAGGTTTGGAATCCAGGAAACACTGACCATTGTGCTGACTCTTTCTCGAGATGGTCCGTCTACCCACTAAAGCTGTCCATCTCTAGGGATGGGAAACAGAAACTTGCTCATGCATTGCTTCCTGAAAATGAATCCTGCGATTGCTCATGGAATCCCGCCATTCAATGCTTATATTGGCAAAGACTTTGGATATTTTCTATCTGCCTTTTATTTGTTATTCAAGAACTTTAAAAATTATCTTTTCCTACGTGATATCTTTACTGATCTCCACAGAAAGTGGCCATTTGTTCCCCTCTAGCTCTGCACATACTTAGTCATCTGCTAGATGGCAACTGTCACATGGTGTTTCACAGCTGTATGTGGATCCATCTTCCTGTCTAAAGACCATGGATTGTAGTGATTTTAGTTTACTTGTTACTGACCTACTTTAAACTCCATGGTTCCCAGAAGTGCAAGGATCATGCCTTATTTGGCTTTATAGTCTTGGGACCTAGTGTAGAAGCTAACATAGATGACTGATGGGTAATAAATCTACCATATGGGAATTGTGTGTGTGTGTGTGTGTGTGTGTGTGTGTGTGTGTGTGTGGTTTGCTACATACCGTCCCTATGCTAGACACTATATTCCCCTTGTCTTGTGAGAAACTCACAGTGATCCTATTTAGAACTGAAGGAACTCAGGCTCAGAATGTTCTAGCCAGCCATCAGCATCACAAAACAATTCAGGAGCAGAGCCAAGACTGAAGGAGAATTTCTGACCACGGCGTCTGGCTCCTTAGTACTTGAATTCTAGTCCTCCTCCTTCCCATTGAGGGAACTGGGTGAAACAGAAACATTCCTCTTCAGTCTGCTCTAATGTGGCTGTTTCCTTACCTCGTAGCTGGGGACATACATGACCCTATCCTGTCTTCTTTATTTCAGACACACTTCTCTCATCCAATGGTTGCTGCGGCTGTTATTGTGCATCTGGTGACCGATGGGACATACTATGGGGACCAAAAGCAGGAGACCATTAGTGTGCAGCTGTTTGATACCAGAGACCAAAGCCATGACCTAGGCAAGCACGTTCTTCTGGGTTTGGCTCAGCTTTGGTACTCCCGTCCCTTTTCCTTTCTCTTGCATCTTCACTGTTTGCAGTTCTGGTTGTCTCCATTGAAATGAGGTTTTGTGTCTAGAGAAACTTGGGTTTGACAAATATGAGGGCAAGGAGTCAACAGCAAAGCTTTCCCTTCAACAACCTCACCCAGGCGCCCACAGAATCCTCAGAAGATTCTGTGAAGAAGACTGAACAAGGGACATTTTCCTGCCATCCACATGGACAACTGAAGCCTGTTGGAAGACATTGAAAAGCCACATATCACACAGAAGTCAGAACCCAGAGTAGTCAGGTTTCAGGATAATATCCCTCTCTAGTAGGTGTTTCTGGAAAACCCAAGAGAGGCTGTGTGCTCAGCACATCGAGAGAATATCCAAGTGGGAGTAGGGATTAGACAGCTTTCTATCATGCTCAGGAGTGGGAGACTCAAGTGAAGAGTCAGGTCCTACCCTCTGGGGAGCGGCCCTGAGCACAGAGCCAAGTGGGAGAACAAGGGCATGAGTTGTCACTTATACGATTCCTCCACATAGTCACTAGTGTCCTGGTATGAAGAAAGGTCCAGCTTCAAAGCTGAGAGTCATTCAATTCCATATCCACCAGTGACTCACTTTAGAAATGTGAATAATTTTCTTGGCTACACAGCACCTTACTCCAAGCTTGATATTCTTTGAATGCATGGTAGGGACCACCTTATGGTCAGGGGCTATATTTCTTGTCACAATACTTGACACTAAAGCACTTCCTATTTACATCGAGAATCCAGTTACACACTTCTGTATCCATCTACCCTGGAGATCTTGAGGCAGTCCTTGCAAATGTTTGGAATTCTGGATCAGCCCCGGAGTGTGCACTTCAAAGCTGTGTGCACACATTGTGCAGGAGAGCCCATTTCAAAAACCCCTAAGAAACCAGAAGACAAAGGGTCACTTCAGAGTTAAAAAGAAGCCAAGGAGGCAGAGAAAACTTTTTTGTTTTCTTTTCATGTTTATTTGTTTAATAGTTTTAAAGGCAAAGGAAAAACATATTAAGAAGAAAGAGAAAGAAAATCCCTTTGGACTGCTCTGGATTCCTGGGAAATTTTCCGAAGTCAGAAGCAAATATTTTTATAGTCATCCTGGCATTACAAACGACTCTGAGCAGAGGTTGCTTACAGAGAAAGGAGACATCAAGCTCATCAGAAGTTCCTTAATCCTGCTGCTGGTGTCTGAGGCTGCAATGGTCCCTTGTCCCTCCCCATCGGACCTTCCTGTTCTCTGCCTCCCCAGTACCCAGCAGAGAAAAGCAGAGAAAGGACACCTGATGGACTTGTACTTCATCCTTTCACAGGGAGAACGCTCCTATCTGCTAGAAAATAGTATTATACCATTTTTCAGATGTAGAAATGGAGTCTTAAGCGCTTGCTAGAATGCCAGCATCAGCAAATAGCTAAACTAGAATTTGAACCCAGATCCACCAAACACTGAAGGCCACCTCTGTTCCAACCAAATCACTTCCTCTCTCTCCAGTCCACGTGTCTTTTCTCTCTGCTGCTAAACCTGGGCGCCTGCTACCAGTACTGGAAAGTATGGAGGATTCCTGACGAAGACAGACTTGAATTCTACTCTTGCTTGGTGCTAGAGATGTTTGTCTGAGGGTCTGCGCGCTTCAGTTTCCCTCGTCGATTGGGCACAGAGCTGCTCCCCCACCTCAACCGCTCCCAGGGATGCTCACAGACCTGCAGTTAAGCCATGAGAATGAGCTTTTCTTTCTGGGAAGGGCTTGCTGCTGTGAATGGTTCCCTCACCTTTATGACTGGCCAGGCAGGCAGTCTGAACACCAAAGGCTCCGTCCATCAAGCCCCTAGGCAACGTGGGAGGGAGAGAGGGCCATGGATGCTTGGCTGAGGGTGGCCATTTGGGGGAGGGAGAGAGGCTGTGGGCACTAGGTGAAGGGAAAGCTTAGGGGCCAGGGAGGCAGGGGGATTGGAAAGATTTGGAAGCAAGAAAAAAGGCAGACAAAGAAACTTTCAATCAAACTCAAAATCCTTACTGGCCGCCCAATGGTGCTTTTGTGGAGTGACATGAAAGGGTCTGGGGGCTTCGGGAAGGGCCCGTTGGGGAGGGCGTGACTGGCCTTGAGTAATGAGTCTGGCCCCTCGGCCCTCTGTCTCCCCTGACAGGCCTCCATGTCCTGAGCTGCAGGAACAATCCCCTGATTATCCCTGTGGTCCATGACCTCAGCCAGCCCTTCTACCACAGTCAGGCGGTTCGTGTGAGCTTCAGTTCGCCCCTGGTCGCCATCTCGGGGGTGGCCCTCCGCTCCTTCGACAACTTTGACCCTGTCACCCTGAGCAGCTGCCAGAGAGGAGAGACCTACAGCCCTGCTGAGCAGAGGTAAGGCAACCAGGGCCTCCTCACACTAACCCTGGATCATTTGTAGCCAAGTAGAGACAGTCTAAAGTTGGGCAGCCACTCCTGTTGCCGTTAATGTCTGTATTTCTTGGTTCTCCAGTCTCTGATCTCTGCCCAGTTTGGCCTTTGGGATTGAAGGGTCCACAAGTCCCTGAATTCCTGGAGTGAGCCAGAGAAGTGGGATGTGTGGTGGAGAGACACCCTCTCTCACCTAGCTTGTAGCTGTTGAGTTGACAACAGGGTACAGGGTGATCTGGAAACAGCAGTTTCCTTCTCTAAGCCTCAACAACCCCATCTGAATAAATTAGGGCAGGTGGATTGCCTCTTTCAACTCTGAAATATTAGAATACTCTGCTTTGTAACTGGCACAGGCAGGAGACATGTTCCTCCTCCGTTTTGACTGGTGTGCCTAGTGTTGCTTCATCCTAGTTCACTGCCTTTTATGAGGAGTCCTCCAGTCTTCTGCAAGCTGAGCCCCTGAGATTCCCCCTGTGGTCTAGGAGCTTGTCTTTTAACTGCATAACATCACTCCATTAGCGCCTTTGATCTGGCATCTGTTAATGCTCTCAAGTATTGCTGCGAAAGGATGGTATTTCTTCGAAAGAATAAGAGCTTTGGGAATACGCAACTTGGGCTTGAATCTCCACATCACAGCTTCTCAGAGGAGTCATTTCTGTTTTCTGAGTTTTACTTTTTCGTTTGGGGACACATAGGTGATAATATCTGCCTCTTAACATGATTGTAAAGGTTAACAATTATATTATAGATAAAAATAATCTTGCAAATTGGTGCACTATGCAAAGTTAATGTATGAATGAAGACTATTAACAGCCTGCTTTCCAACCATGAGGATGGTGCCTCTGTATAGAGTTCTGTGTACTGTTCTGAAAGTCAGAAGTGGAAGAAGCCTCAGAGATTATCTAGGACATCCAACACATCCAAACTTCAGTGTCACCATCTGGGATTCCAAGGCCCTGAAAAGAGAAATGGTCTAGCATTGCCCAGCATCTCTCAAGTTTGTTTAATGAGATCCAGAGGGAGAAGGAGGGTTTGTATGTTGGTGGACTCTGCAGAGTGAAGCCCTCTGCAAGGCAATTTATCCCTGCCCTGTACACCTGGGGGCAAGGAGCAGAAAGAGGAATGGTGATGGGAGGGGGACCTCAGACTTTCCCACGCCCTTGCATGCACAGAGGACACAAAAGGTGGTTGCAAAATCTACATTGTTTTACACCCACAGCTTCTGTTGTGCAAAGTCTGTTGCAATCATTGCAATGCAAGAGCTCTTTAAATATTCCTCAGTGTCACATTTCACTCTACCGGGGCTTTTTTATCCCTAGCTCTCCAGATTCAGTAAAAATAAGTTAATTTTTCGAACACGGGGAAACAATGTTAATGGAAAACGCAAATCCATCAGACCTTTTCCACAATGTGTTCCCATCGTCAGCCAACAAGCCAGACCATTCACAAACTGACCAAAGCCAGCACTGACTTCTCTTAATTAACAGTCCCTGTGCCCGATGGAAACAAATCAATCGATACGTGATAATGCAGTTCTTTAGTGGTGGAAGAAATGGAACTGGTATAAACCATGGCTCTGTCTGATTCGTATACTGTATACAAGGCACTGTCTTTGAGCCTCAGTTTCTCTTTACAAGATGATGATGAATTGAGTGTTCTTTGTGGCTTCTTCCAGTTTTCACGATCTGTGATTTCTAAGAGGTAGGAAGAGTAAGATGAGAGAGGAAGGGACAAATATCTGTTACGCCCCTGATAAGCACATTATCTTATTTCATTCTCACACCTGCTCTGGGAGGGTATGACTCAGAAACAGAGCCAGGGAATCAAGGACATGTAGGCAATAAGAGGGAAAACCCTACAGTGTGTCCTTGAAAGCTATGCCCTGCCCACTGCATCGAGGAACATGGAGGAGAGAAGAGGAATCTTCAAGACTGCTCATATGTTAGTGTTCACTCTGCTACTCTGGGTAAAGGGACGGGAAACAGCCCTGAAGGCTTTGGCTGGCTGGGCCCTGCACTTGGATCAAGATGCACAGGGAGCTGATGCTGTGAGGCTGCAGGACCTCCTCCTGAATGCCCCAGTGGGGAAGGGACAGCAGCTGTTTCTGGGGAGCTACAGAAGCATCGACCAAAACAGGCAGGGCTCAGCATCATTCAAATGCTCCAAAACAACCGAGAAGGCAAGAAAAATAAGCAACAACTTGTACAAATGCCCGAAACATAGCTCTTCATTCTTAAAATCAGCGAGGAAACCGGCATCACTTTCGACAGCACAGATTTTACTTGTTTGTAGTTGGACTTTCCCACTTTAAGCTGTTTTTCGGGCAGTGAAAGACGCCTTCTTCCTTCCCTCCCTGGACTTTCTGCCTCTCTTCTCCCGAGTGCCTTATGAGAGATCCAGGGAGCTGCCATCGGAGAGGCACTGCTATAGCAAAATCGGTGCAGACCGTGCGTTCTGACCTAAATTTAAGGGTCCCCAGCACTTGTCCGGTATTTGGCATGAATTTAGAGGCCCCTAAAACAGGATAAGATTTAAAATGAGAGAGGTCCAGTTGTAGAATTCTAGCCAAATCTCAGCTCTATCCACACCTAGTTAGAGAAGGTGGAGGAGGGCACAGAGGTGGGTGAAAGGCTCTCCTCTGCCTCTGTCCTCTCCCTGTTCTCTCTCCCGCTCACATACACACAAACATATAGAGTTCATCTATCCATCCTTCCATCATTCACCCTTCCACCCATGCACTTTGTGGTTCTCAACAGAAATTGTAGTTATTGTTAAAATTCAATAGCTCCTCCTGTGAGCTGGAGCTATGGTCCCCTCCTAGAAACCAGGAACTGTGGTCCCTTCCTATGAACTGAAGCTGTGGGTGCCAACCATGAGCCCCGGTTCCACATTGCTCTGTTGGTGGTAGAGCAGATTGGAGAATGGAGTATTTGAGCCTTCTCTGAGTGGCTGTTCTCCCCACAGCCCCCTCCCAGCTAGGGCATGGCAGTGGCTTTCTTTCTGTGGACAGTGGCTTTCTTTTCTTTTGGGCTGGGGAAAGGAGGTTTCTGTCATTTGCAGATTCTAGTCATGAGAGGACTGATTCTCATGAATGACTTCCCACCTCCCTTGATGGTCGGCTGTGATCTTGACTCTCCACGTGGTCCTAGGCACCCAGGCCTTGACATTGGCCCTTTCCCATTCCCAAGAGGTTTTCCATTATTACTATTCCACAGCCCCAGTGAACTTTCACCTGTGCTTTACTGAAAATGTAAACCACCTAGTTGAACTTATACACAGGCTGGGAAGCTAAAATTTTTTTTAAAAATCCATCATTCATGTATTTATATAATTAGCTTCCTTCTCTTCTTCTCCGCCACCCCCTTCTCCTTCTCTCCCCTCCCTCCCTCGTCCTTCCTTCTGTCTCTAAATATACCGTCTCTTTCTTTCTCTACCCCAAACTTTCCCCCTTGGTACATACTAGTGCATCCACAGAGGCAGTGCTGACACCTAACTTTTAGAAGACTGTCTTTGAGAGATACAAGCTCTTCATGTGGCTGGGATTTTCCAACCAGGGTGATTTACACTGTATTTTCCTGAGGGAAGGAAGGCCCAGATTGGAGCCAAATACTTCTGGGGTCTGTACTTCTAGGACCCCAGGAGTATAGCCTGTTCTCAAACAGGATTTGAAAACCATAATGAAAGTCCTCGTGGCCCCTGGGATGATTCAAATAAATCAGAAGACATGAAGGGCACAGTACTTCTGCCTACTAGGCAACCTGGGACTAGAGGAGAGGATTGCTGCTGCCATGCCCAAGCACATACCTACCCAGGAGGCTCCAAACTAGCTCACCTTGATTTTAGATAGTCTGTCTGCATCTTGTGGGCTATTGAGTTAGCATCTCCCACTCTGTAAATATCTGTCCTGTGTACCCCTGACTGCTAGAAATACAGGGCAAAAACATTTTAATATCACTTTCCCCAGTAGCCCATTTCTGGGCAGTAAAATGAGGTTCTATCAGGTTAACCTTTCTCTGTGTCTCTCCCAAATAACTTGAAGAGTTGGTGCCCAGGATAGTTTTCCTTTCATTTTCCAATGTTATGTTATCTTTGTTGTTTCTGTTGTTGGTTGTTACTGTTGTTGCCATTTCATGGCACAATTGTATCTAAGCAGCAGTCCATGGGAGTTGAGACAGGAGTCAAAGACAGAAGCAGAACAGACGTCATCCTCAGTCCTTCAATGCCGGTGTCAGCCATTAGGTGTGGTGGATGTTCATTTCGGTTACCAATGGGAAAAGTTAGGGGATTGCCTATGGGATCACAAGAGGTTCCAACTCCATGAAAAACTTGAACATGTAAGTAGATACATCAAATGTGCACGGGCTTGCGTGCACACACACACACACACACACACACACACACACACACACACACATTTTTGCCCCAGTGTAAGAGCGAGATACATATCCTCCCCTCCAGCCTTTCAACCAGCCACCTTTTTTTCTTTCAGTTTCTAATGTGTGTTCATCACTTGTGCTGAATCCCCATCTTCCTTTTCAAAAAAAAAGGACCAGAGCCCTGTGTTTTCTTGTCCCTGTTTTTATGTTTCAGAAATGAATGGCAGAGCTGTATCAGGGAGGCATGTGGGAGGGTCAGTTGGGGTATCACTTATCATTCTTGGGCATTGCGCTCATACAATGTTTTCCAGCCAGTAGGACAGCAATTGAAGAGCAAGGGCTTAGGAAGCACAGTAGCTACCTAATGTCTGCTGGAAGCCTGTCCAGATTGCCATGCCCATGGGCAAACAAGTTCAAGTTCTTCTTCCCAAATGGGAATAACATTACCTGGAGGAACTGCTATGCAGTTGCAGATATGGTGGTGTAGGTGAAACTCAGTGGCTAATGCCTGGCATCTATTATCACATTAATATCATTTTATTCTTGTTTGCAAGCTTGCAAGCCAGGTGCCTACAGATGTGCTGAAAAACCAAGGATGTTTTACTTCTGAAAGTGTATTTTAGAAGACTCTACTCCTAACAGTTGTCCCATGATTAAAGGGTATCAGAGCTTGGGAAATGATTTTCATCTTAGAGTCTCTGGACCTAATCAAAATGCTTCAGAAGATCTAAGGTCTTGAGAAGTTCTGGGCTAAAGAAAACCCACTGATCTCATTAACCTACTGCTGCCTGCAGAACCCTTGACTCAGGAAGATCCATGAGCAGGGAATATTTTCTTTCCGTAGCAGAGAGAGATAGAGCAAAGAGGCCCCGTCATGGATCTTTAGAACTTCCAAAGAATTTTTTATACACCAATCTGACTATTCTACAAATACCTCAAACTTCACCCTATCCTGGATCTTTGCATGTCTTCTTGATTATGCCTGAACCCCGCTGTCCCTGTGTTTCACCAGATCGTACTTCAGATTTATCTTCCTTATAGATCCTTCCATAAAAGTGTCCTGTTCCTTCTTCTCAAACAATGACCCACATCCTATCATTTTGTTTGAATGGCCTTGCTGTCTAAAGTGATCTCATTGATCACCATGCCTCAGCACATATGCTTCCTCTTTGATCCACAGGGGGATGATAGATACCTTATTTGTCTCTCTGACAGTGAGATACTCAGTGAGACAGTGGTACTCAATGAGATACCAAGTTAGTATCTGCTAAATAGATGAATGGGTGAATGACAG
The DNA here is from genome assembly GCF_000622305.1 of Nannospalax galili. Classification (NCBI taxonomy): domain Eukaryota; kingdom Metazoa; phylum Chordata; class Mammalia; order Rodentia; family Spalacidae; genus Nannospalax; species Nannospalax galili. The sequence continues at coordinate 6,921,428 of NW_008338996.1, read as the reverse complement.
TTCATTCACTGACAATTTTGAGAAGCAAATCAGGTTACTGCTCCCAATTTACAGATGAGGAAACTAGAGCTGGGGTGTTACATAACTTTTAACATTGAGCAAGTGATAAATGGCAGAGCTGCAGCTTGAGCCCAGACATCCCCCACTTACAAACTCTATTTAATTCTAGGAAATTGAATCTTTTGGTTTTTCATTTTCTTATGATGAAGAACCTTATTGTGCACAGGATAAAAGAACAAGTTCCTGTTTTTATATTTATGGGGGGAGAAGCCAGAACATAAAGTCTTCTTTCCTTCTGAGTCCTGATAGAATGGGGACCCTGGTGCCTTCTGGAAGTGAAGAGTGAGAATGTCCAAACTCTAAGGCACTGGTCAGAGGACAGCCTGGGAGCTGGTAGCTTGCAGAGCTAATCTATTTACATTGGAACCATGTGGTTCTTTTCCCAGTGCTTATACAACATGAAGAGCACATCGTTTGGTGTTAAAGCCCATGTGTTGACTCCACAGTCCCAACCTCTCTCAGATCTCCACAATGGTGAAGCATGGGGGTTGTAAGAAGCGAGAAGTGCAGGGAACAGCACACCAAGAGATCTAGGATTCATCTTGTCTAGCGTTTCATTCGGGGTGTATTAAGAGAATGCAGAACCACCTCAGGGAGGTTCTAAGATCCACATGAAATGCTTGTCCTTCTCTTTATATTTTAAAATGTGAATTTGCCTGTCATCTGTTTTGGATTGTTCGTTCCTTAATCTCTTACTTTATTACTCATCATATGTTTGAGCAGTAGAGCAAGAGGATGAATGTCCAGGATCTCTCCCCTGAAAACCTTCTGGGCTGAAACTGACACCAGGAAAGTTGAGAGCATTCTTCTGAAAATGATTTGGCTCAATAATTCCATTTCTTTGATAAAATCAGGAAAACAAAAGCCTTGAGATTCTGGGTGCACCTGGAGCCATATTGGGCATCCTATAAGCCAGATATTGGAATGGACCCAGGCTGAGTGTTTTTCCAGAAGCTCTTGGTGTTGGAAGCAACATCTCAATTGCCATGAAACTCTTACCAATTGCAAGGCACTGCCACCAGCTGTTTCTCTCTATTTAGGCAACATCTGGACACAAGGCATTTTTATTCACAATATAAAGTACACCAGAATGAAATAGGCATTGTTTCTGCACTTAAAAAGTGTTCTGGTTCAAGACTGGAGAGATGCCTCAGAGATTAAGAGCACTGGCTGCTCTTGCAGAAGACCGTGGTTCGAATCCCAGCACCCACATCGCGGCTAATAATCGTCTTTAACTCCAGTTCCAGGGGATCTGACACCTTCGTCTGCCCTCTGCAGGCACTGCATGACACAGGTGCACTTACACAAATCAGATAAAAATAAATAAACCAAAAAAATAAAAAATATTCTAGCTCAGAATCAGTTTTCTCTAGGGACTAGCTCCCTAGGAGGTTATCTACTCCCAAGTAGGCTATAAATACAGGTACATACAACTGCCAATAAATGGACTCAGTGCACTATATATATATATATGTATGTATGTATGTATGTTTGTATACGTATATGTGTATATCTACAAATGTATGATGTTGCATGTATAACAATGACAAAGAAGAGGACAAGAAATTTAGAGGGAGTGGAGTGACATGGGGAGACGTGGAGGAGGGTCAGAATGGATAGACTAATACAAATATGAACTCATGTATGAAGTACTCATGCATGAAATTCACAAAAGTAAAATAAAGTTTAAAAACAAAGAAACAAAAACCCAAATGTTCTAGTTGAGGCCGGTAAGGCAAAGTCAGCAATGAGACATTTAAAGTCACACACCGGGGTGGGAATTTAAAGGGGTAACTTAATCTGGCCAGTCCTCAGTTTTTCCAACTGTTAAACAAATAACACTTAGCTCATAGAATTATTGTGAAGATGGAGTGAGCTCACTTATGAACACTATCAGTGCTTTGTGTCTGCATGCCTATAACACAGCAGGAAAGGTCATGCAAGCCCAGAGGTTCTTTCTCATACGAACACATATTTGGGTATCTGGTGGCCACCTACAGCCTGGACTTCAGATATGTCAAATATGGGGCAACAGTATTAGAGGCACAGAAGGCAGAATGTCTGTGAGGAAGCTTACCTGGGGGTGAAAGGGGGAAAACTTCCTATAGAAGTAGCTCTAATTTGAAGCCTAGGAAGAATTCAAATTGGTCAGAAGGTGGAAATGGCAATCATAGTAAGGTGCAGGCAAGATCTCTGCAGTTTTCCTAGTGATTCGTGAGTTACTTTATAGTTACACTTGACTGCCTCTGCCACTATCTCTTCCACTGAGACTCATGACTCTGTGAAGTTGTATAAGTTTGAAGGTACACTGAGGCTCAGGGAGATAATGCCTTTGCCCAAGCTTCTAGGTAATACAACAGGATGCTTGTTAAGCTACTGCTTGTTAAGGCAAAAATTTGGCTGTATATATTTCCTGAATTAACTGATTCAGTTCTCCCCATGGCTCTTGAAAGTGGGGAATATTAGAAAATACAAAGAGGCTTTCATTGAGTCCAGTGCCTGGCAGATAGGAAACTCAATAAATACTTGCCGTATTCCTAATTATCCCCATTCCCCATCCCACCAATGGAAAAGCTGAGGCTCCTAAAGGCTGGAAACAATAGCATTCAAAATGTTCAAGTAATAGGATTTGAACTCAGTGTTCATTACTTTCATTGTTAATGGTAAGCTTTAACCATGGCTTCCTCCAGAGTCCTTTTATTTTTCATCTATCCACCACCCTTTTTTCAGTCTCAGCCTCCTGAAATTTTGGGGAGGCTCAGCCTTTACCTTCCAGCTTGAAAAGCTGTCTTATGAGGGAAACCCTCTCACCCTCTCATTCCTTCCTCCCCAGCTGTGTGCACTTTGCCTGTCAAGCCACTGATTGTCCAGAACTGACCGTGGAGAATGCGTCTCTCAACTGCTCCAGCAGCGATCGCTACCACGGTGCCCAGTGCACTGTGAGCTGCGAGACAGGTTATGTGCTGCAGATACAGCGAGATGACGAGCTAATCAAGAGCCAGGTATGTGAATGCAGACAGCAGAGACTTTCTCTAGCCAAGGGTGGCTGGTAGGTGTGGAATGGGTTCTCTGCAGAATCCATATCAATATACATCCTCTCTCTGTCTCTTCCTCCTCTCTCTGTCTTCTGTCTCTCTCTGTGTTTGTCTGTCTCTGTCTCCATATGTGTGTGTATGTGATGTACGTATGTATATGTAAACATATGAACATATGCTTATATACATATTTATCCAAAATGAATCAACCAACCATGCAGCCAACAAACAAATCAACCAGGAATCTCTAAGAATATGACTTCAATCCAAAGAATATTGTATGTAGGATACATCAGTGTTGTTACATAGGTTACAGGTCTACACAGCTCTGCAGTGATCACATTGCAATGAAATGCTTACCTTCAAAATTTTTAATAACTGAATGAGCTGTTTTAGGTAGAGAAGAGATCTTTGTCCATGAAGCATTTATTCATTAATTAATTCACTCGTTCATTGTAAATCATCTGTAAAAGACTATATAAAAGTCTGATTATCTTAGAGAAAGAGAAGTCATTAAGACTGAACTAGTTTCTCTTTGTAACTAGCGGAGGAACAGGAATACAGATCATGATCAATACTCTGAAGGGACATGGAGGGTTTTGTGAAAACATAAGGGGAATTAAGGAAACTGCACTGAAAGAAATGATGTGACAACCGAAAAGTAGAGTGACAGATAGAAGCGTATCTTCAGGGAACGAGGCAGAAAAATATGCTCTAATGAAGTAAGTGTGCCACAGAGGGAGTCTGGGTTTCTTCTTCTAAAATCACATAAGCCATGAGGCAAGAGAGTCCATTTGGGTCCACTGGTGCTAGGACTTTCCAGCTTAGTTGCGAAGTTTGAGGTTTATTGTTAGGGCAACAAGAAACTGTGGAAGGGCACAGCATGATCAAATCATGTTCAACAAAGTCCTCATTTGGCTACCTCTACACGTGTAGAAGTCTAAGGAGTGAGACAGGCAACTGACACAACCTTAGGGATGTTGTCAGTGTAGTTCTTGGCGAATGGCATAAGTTCTGCATGGAATTATTCGTCATTAATAGAGATGAGTGATGTGGCAGATGTCGTCTTAGAGACTCAGGTCTGTCAAGGGAGAGTAAGAGAAGTTGGCAACTGTGGGATTTGAGGACTCCAGAGCTGCCTCTAGATGCACCTTTTCCAGGACCCAGCCTGTAGACTGTGTCATCATGCCACAAGCACACAGGGTACATTCTCTATTGCTGGGAATGCCTATTTGTTGAGAACTTCTGGACTTGCTTGTCTTAAACACCTACTTCCGTGTGTCAGGCATGGCAGATCTGAACTCCTATGGAAACAATCAGCCTGCCTTGGCAGTAAGAGACTTCTCCCTTTGATGTGTGCTTAAGAGAGGAAAATGTCCTTTGCTTTCGAAATCCCAAATCAACATTTGGCATCCCCTATCCCCAGTGATTTGGCTGCTTCCTCCTTGAATAGAAAGCTCTGGGCTACCAATGACAGGCCTTCTCTTGGCTCTATAACATGATCTCACCCTTCTTCCTACAGGGTCCTAACATCTTCCAATTCAGTTTAAATCTCTGTCAAATCCTTCAGTGTTCTTAGGTGTGTTTCTTTTCAACGTATCTTGCTCTTGACTAGTGAAATTCTTTCTCCATTGAGGCGTTAAATTTCAAAGTAGCCAGTAATTTATGTAGAGCAATCCCTGTGTTCAATTTATATCACCAGTGGGAGAGCTCAAGGGAGAGAAAGAACCTTCCATAGAGAGACATCATGTCTCTTATATCCAAAGGCAGCGAGCAACTTCTTAGCACCAAACACTTCAGTAGTCTTCTAGTAAACTATTTCTTCTTATTATTATTTTTCCTTGGTCTTTTTGAGACAAGGTCTCCCTGTAGCCTCAGCTGGCCTGGAACTCACTATGTAGACCAGGCTGGCCCCGATCTTGCAGAGATCCACCTGCCTCTGCCTCTTGAGTGCTGGTATTAAAGGCACATGCCATCATGTCCAGCTTCCTAGTAAACTCTTTCAAGGGAAGAAACGGAGACCATTTCCTAGTGTGCTACTATTTAACATGTTTCAGTCTCTTTTTATAATTTTTATTTATTTATTTTTATTTTTATATAGTGCTTGTTATAAGTGTACTATGTGTCTTTAATGTTCACAGAGGTGAGAAGAGGGTGTCAGATCCTGGAACTGGAGTTTCAGATAGGACTGAAATTCAAGAGAGTTTCAGCATATGCATACTGTGAACAGAACTCAGGTCCTCTGCAAAAGCAGCCAATACTCTTTAAGTGCTGAGCCATCTTTCCAGTTTGTCTGTTTTATAAGAAGTCATACCCTGTTAGACCTCTGAATTTCAAGATGCTCATCAACAAAATGAGAATTATGATCTGGGAGACTTTATAGATTGCAGTTAGCATCATAATGTTGGGTTCAAGTCCCACTTATCCTTTTTCTGGGAATAACCTGGGGCTGATCATATAATGTCTCTAAGCTTCCATTTCTGCATGATCAAACAGAGATTGAAATATCTAATTCACACAGTATTTGAGATTATTAAGAATGAGTTTAAGTTAAATATTAAGCATTGGTCCCCTGGTTCACAGACAAAACTCTGAGCTATCACCTGGGGAAGAAATGTATTTCTTCATATCTGACCATTCTGCTATTCCTTATGGTACCAATCTCTGCCTCTCAGGTTGGACCAAGCATCACAGTGACCTGTACAGAGGGAAAATGGAACAAGCAGGTGGCGTGTGAACCAGTAGACTGTGGTGTTCCGGATCACCATCACGTCTATGCTGCCTCCTTCTCCTGCCCAGAGGGTACTACCTTTGGCAAAAGATGCTCCTTCCAGTGCCGCCATCCTGCCCAGCTGAAAGGTATCCTGGGTCCTTTGTCTCAGCCTGGCCCCCATCATCTCTGGGAAACCCACAGGCTGTTTCTAAGCCTCCTTCTGTGTCTCAGAGAGAAAAAGTTAGACCAGGTTGCATCTGCTCCCTGTTTCTTTTTACCAATTGTAGTCATGTGAACGATCTTATTGTGCAGCCAAGGGAAAAAAAATGTGTGCATAAAAATGACAGTGAATTCCCATCAAGATTTTGTAAATCTTTCAAGAAGAAAGACAATCACAAAGAAAGCCAGACTGAATGTCTAACATTCCCTTTCTTGATTCTGCTCTATGATAGTTTCAATTTTTTTTATGCATACACTATGATTTCACATATTTATGGACGGAAACATTGTTTCAATACATGCATAAATTATAATGATCAAATCAGGTTAATTGGTATATCTATCACTTTTAAACTTTTATCATTTCTTTGTGGTGAGAACATTTAAAATCTTTTATTCTAACGATTTTGAACTGTATAATGTGGTGTGAGTGGCTACAGTCACCCCACTGTGTCAGGGAACAGAAGAACTTATTTTTCCTTGAAAGCTCTCTCAAAGAGACTTGGTCCACTGGATAATCTTTAAATGAAAAGTAACAATAACCACCATCATTCTAACATTGCTAAAAGTTGATAGTTCTTTTCATACTTACTAGAGAGTGAAATATTCTTAGCTCCATTTGCACACAGGCTAAGCTACAATCATTTTGCTGACTTTAAAGATGAACAAATCAAATGGCAGAGCCCCACAACTCATGAGAACACAGTGCCTAAAATTTACACTCTTGCACTCGGCTGGTACTGTCAGCCCCAGAAATGCCTTCACTGTGACCTTAGTCATGTTCCCCAGAAAGCAGCCATGGAGGGAGGGATGTGAAGAAGAAAGGCATGGTATTGACAAGACCTTCTAATGATTGTTAATGTTGGAAACAACTAGACCTTGGTCTCTACATGGAAGTTGGAAAGAGAGTATACAACGTCTCTGAGCGGTCAACATTAGCTGGTCTGTCAGTTGGCCACCTCCATCATTGGTTGAATGTTGCTTCCAGGGGCTTCACTCCTTGGTTCTTGGTCCATGTGAGTAAAATATGCATCTGTGATCAAAACCACAAACCACAGTGCTGTGAGCATACTTCAGCATATAGAGCTCAAAGTCAAGGGCACAAAGTGTATTTGCCATACCGTGCTTTCTTTAGAGCCATTTGATAGGAGCAGGTACTGGCAGCAGTTTAGAAACTCTGATCCTGCACAGTCCATCTCTCCATTTTCCCAGTCAGTCATGAGGGTGGGGGACATATCCATGGTCCTGAATCACCAGTTCCTGCTTTAGCCTCCTGATTCTTTGGACACTGGTAACTTCAATTTTCTCTCTCCCAGAATGTATACTTTTAGTTTGCTTCTTCTCTTTTCACTAACATTCTGCATTTTGGTGTTATCTTGCCCCCAAAACTATGTCTTTCATTTCACAATTTACAGTTTTCTTAGCTGATACAATCCCAACACTTTGGCCACAGATATTTTATCACTGTTGAGCAAGTTGGAGAGGGCATGCTCCCTGCATCTTTTAAAGCTCCCCTTGCAGTCAAACTGCTAATGCATCTGGCATCCTAAAGTTCTGGCCACCCCAATCCCAGAAGCAACACAGAAGGGTTTCCTGTCTCTGGTGTTCTGGAAATATTTTTTGCTTTGAAGGAATCCAAACAAATCACTCTTTTAGCCTTTACTCTTTTCATGTAATATGAACATATCTGGTTGTCAGTCTCACGGTTTACAAGTTAGCATTTTCTGTGAGGTTTGCAAATACTAAATTGTCTCATGCCATCCGGATGAATCACATTGACAAGGGAGGGAGTAACAAAAAGTGAACGGAGGGAGGAGAGGCAGAAGAGTATACATAAACTTGTGAAACAATTACCTTACCTTCTTTCTCTTGCTTCATTTTTTTCTGGGTAATACTGATCACCACCTTCTAGAACTATATAACTCACATTTAATGATAATTTCTCATGTTGTTCTCTATCTCATTAGATTATCAATTTCATGTACAAGGTTATTTTTGTCTAGTTTTATTTTGCCTTGCCCCCAACATATAAAAGTACCTGCCACACAATAAGTACTCAATAGATGTTCATTAAGTGAATGAAGGTCTCTGTGCACTTCACATAGTTTTTTTCCAATGTGTTAGTGAAAGTGCAAAGTTGAATGAGAGGGAGGAAGGACATACGTTATTAAGCACAAAAGGCAGTGACAGCAATTTCACGGGCACTTTTCAAGAGTGTTGCTGCATGTAATTCTCCTAGCACTGGAAAGACAGAAATAAGTGTCTAGAGAGGAAAATTGAGTTCTGACTGTCCCAGAGTGGAAAATAAGTTTGCTAAACATATAACCCAAACTCCCACTATTAACATCCATATCTGTAGTTAGACTGGAGTTGGTTTTGAACCTGACTTTTGTCTTTTGTTATTGACATGCTATAAGTACTTGTTCAAGTGACCTTCTTTCCCTCTGAGTCTCTTTTTCCAAAAGAGAATCAACATACTATGCACCCTGTTTATGGAGAGGATAAATGAGACAACATTTCAAAAGCACCCGGCACATAGTAACTTCTCAATAAATGTCAGTCTCATTCCTGTCACTCCCAACCCCTCCCACCTTCAAATCCAGAGACTCCCACGTGCTTCCACTGCTGGTTGTCAACACCATTCTGTAATCACCAGTCAGAGGAGAATCAGTGGAGAAACACCCACTCCAGGCCCTCCTCTAATTTTCTTGGGGAGTGTGTGGGGCAGGCTGTGCCTACATAATACATGAGCTGGCAGTGAAAAGCCTAGCTCCTGGGTTTTACTTGAGTTGCACCGTCCCCCATCAGGCGAGTATCCTGATGGCAATCAGCACTCGGTCAGAGCTGGCACTGGCAGCGGGAAGCACTGCTCTCTCAGCTGCTTTGGCAGAGCTTCCCTGAGCACAGGGGCCTGAACAGAAAAATCAAACCTCCTGATAACATGGTGTTGTCATTCCACGCATGGGGAGACCAGAGGAGTACAGGGGCCCCAGCCCAGAGGGGAGTGGCAGCTCTAGGTCACACAACACACTGTTAGTAGAACTAACAGCTTTTATGTCAGACTCACTATTTCTGGGCAATGCTGCCTACCTGGAGGGTAAAGGGCATGATGGAAGGACTGGGAAGGGATCTTTCCTGTGCAGCATGAGAGGTATAGAATGAAGAGTTCAAACCCTGAATTTTAATTCTGTGTAGACATGGAATAAGCCTAGCTTTCATTTTCTGTCTCCTTCACAGCATCTGTCTTGCACACTCTGTAGATTCTGAGTTGTTAGTGGGAGGTATTGGATCCAACCAGAGTTTCTCGGGGTACTTAAGTTGACTAAAGTCTGGGCAATTTATGCATTATCTCAACTGCCAGGAGCTCATTTCTCCTCTCACCCTGCCTGCCTGTGTCTTCCAGGCAATAACAGTTTCCTGACCTGTATGGAAGATGGGCTGTGGTCCTTCCCAGAGGCTCTGTGTGAGCTCATGTGCCTCACTCCACCCCCAGTACCCAACGCAGACCTGCAGACTGCCCGGTGCCGAGAGAACATGCACAAAGTGGGCTCCTTCTGCAAGTACAAGTGCAAGCCTGGGTACCATGTGCCTGGCTTCTCTCGGAAGTCCAAGAAGTGAGTGGGAACATACTCTCCAGCTCTAGAGAGGGGCAGAGGTGGATCTGGCTACCTCTTTAAAAGAATGCATCCCTGGCTTGTCTACCTCCTTAAAAGGATGTATTCCTGGCTTTGCTGGAGGTCATACCAAAATTTTATCCCATTCTATTCCATGGGAAAGACACAGAACATTAGCTGTGGGGCTCAGTTTTACGGTGTGACCTTAGGCAAGTGCCTTCATTCCTTGGGTCTCCCATTTTTTTTTGTTTCAGCAGAAAGATGAAGATGATAAGTTACCATGTATCATTGTTATGAAGCAAAACAGCTTGCAAAGGGCCTTGCACTAAGTAGTTGCTCTATAATTACTAGATGCTTATATCATCATTATGCTGGGACCCTCAGAACATTCTGGAAGGAAAAGAGAGGACAAGAGGCTAGTGGGAATTGAACTTTGTCCAAAACAACATCTAACTGTCATACCTGCCTGCCTCTGCCTGTGTTCTTCTGCGAATGCAATTTCTTTAATTTCTATTCATGTACCACCCATCTCACAGGACAGGCAGGGGATTGTGAACAGGAAGGGAATGTGAGGCCCCTTGCTGTGTTCAGGGTCTAACCATCTGTTTCTTGGGATGACTTTTCTTTCATCTTCCTTAAAGACGGGCCTTCAAGATTCAGTGTACCCAAGATGGCAGCTGGCAGGAGGGAACTTGTGTACCTGTGACGTGTGACCCACCTCCACCTAAATTTCACGGGCTCTACCAATGCACTAATGGCTTCCAGTTCAACAGCGAGTGTAGGATCAAGTGTGAAGACAGTGATACTACCCAGGTAAGCCCACTGGAACCTGAGATCAGGCCTTCTGCTCTTTGCCTTGCAACTGCTGTCTCCAGGGCTCTTTTTTCACAGCCAAGCTTATGCAATGACAACATCATCATCGCAGATGCCGAGAAGCTGGGCTTTCAGTATCTTCCTTTGTAATCTCTTTAAGCTGTGTTTTTCTCCCCACAACATTCTTATTCAGAGATTCTTAGCTTTGAGCACTTTAAATGAATTGGAACTATCAGACTTTTATTAAGCCATTATTACAGAAAATCATATGTGGCATTCTAGCATGTGAACCTGATCAGTTTTGTCATCTGATAGTAGAGACCAGGCTTTTGCTAGCTTTCTGCCACCATCATTACTCACATTGTCCTTGTTGCATTTAAGAACATGAAACACTATCTTTAGGCATCAGTTGACTCCTGAGACTTGCAGAGAGGGGGCTCTACAAAGGTTAGGAGAACATGTCTGGGGACAATGTGGAAGAACAGGCGGATAGAAGTGTCACTGTGGCTTCAATTTCTTCTTAAGTCACAAGTGACTGAAGCAGAGCCCAGCACTCTTGCCTACCTTTGCTGAAGGAATTCTCTACACGCAGCCTCTGCCACCCAGTAGGATAGGAAGGGGAAGCTAAAGAAAAGTCCAAAAAAGAAACCCAACAGTGCACAGAAGCCCTATCTTTATAGAACCTACTACAGATCATTGACAGCCTAGCCCCGTCATTCACAAGTGTGCAAGAATCACCAGCCAGGTGAAGCTGGAATATAGTTGGCCGGACATGATGTGGGTTGCAGTTGTTACTGGTCTTTATTGCTCAGTATGAGCCTCCTAATACTAGACTCTGCAAAACTAACATCCTTAAGTCCTTTCCTTTCCACACATCTAAGCAATTCTCAAGTTCTATTCCTTCTTCTGCCAAAACACTCAAAGCTGTTCCCTTCTGTTCTCAAGGCCACCACCTTTATCCAGGCCACCATCCTCTCTTTCCTGGCCACCAGGCAGCTTCTTGATCATGCCTGCTCCTATCACCTCAAGCTCTTCTGAACTACCATCATCTGGCTCCATTGGGATAAAATCCCAACCTTTTAGGGCAGGACTCCTGCACCCTGGGAAGATCCAGCTTTCCTGCCTGCTCTGTGTCTGTACCTTAAGCAGTTCCCTCATGTGGTCCCGTTGCCTGACTCCTCCTCCTTCACCCTATGACCAGGAACCCCTTTCTCTAAGAGCCCTTTGTGAAAGTCCCTTCCACGCCTGGCCAGTGCTCCTCTCCGGGTTACCCCTTCTCAGTGTCAGCCACACTACTATAATTTTCTGGTTTATTTCATGGCATTCCCACATCAGGCTGAGAAGACTTTCACTGACCTATTGTCCCTGTGCCTTCAGCACTTAGGACAGTGCCAGGCACCTAGTAGGTTCTCGAGAGTGACAGTTTCATTAAGAACATGAAAAAAAGCTGAAGTATATACCAAAGCCAACTTTGTTATTTCTCAGATGGGAAAAAAAACAAGGCTCAGAGAACTTATTCAACCCACAAAGTAGTAGAACTGACACTGGCTGAGTTGGTGCCTCCTTTGCGGAGAACCTGAGTGTAGTTGATATCACCTCCAGATAACATGCACTCACCGATATCTGTGTATACCAGCTAGGGTGCTGGTACTCTTTCCTTGGAGTCATTCCAATTCCCTAGCACCTAGGAAGCAGGAGCCAGTATGTCAACAAGTAGGGGTCAGGATTATCACGGCCTCTTGCAGGCTGACCAACGTCCCTCTCACTCCCTTACATAAAACTGTTGCTAACAGTTACCCAAATTGCTGAGCCAAATAATATTCTGGCCATGGCCAAGTTATCAAACTGAAACCCAGTCTGCCTGGGACCTGCCAAGTAGCTTTCATGGGCAGTTTGTATTTAAAAGAGAGGAAAATGTAAATTTATCAGAGGACTGGAGTGTTGCTGTTTGGCAGTGGGTGGAGAGGCTAGACTCGAAGGAGCAGGGTAGGGCTTGTCAGCTGAAAGAATGAGGGTAGGCATGCCAAACGGGCTCCTAACACAATTGACGTTTCTAGTTTGTACTGAGAATGAATTTCCTCTACCCTCAGACCAGGGGCCTGAGAGCCAAAGCTAGTGTTCACCTCAGATCCCCTCTCACTGCCTGTAAACACAGCAGGAGCACACAGCCTGGGCTTCTTGAATCCCACAGCTTGTATGGAGCAGAGATTCTTTGCTTTCCAAACAAGTTCCAGGTCCTGGCAGGGAAAGACAGAGGCTACTATGGGGCGAGTCACACACTCCCACCACTGCCACAACTGGCAAAACTTAAAAAAAAAAAAAAAAAGCCACAAATTCCTCCATTGAAGCCAGTAGGATATAGGATCTGAGTTCAAATGCTAACTTCACCACCCCCTGCCTGAGGGACAAATCATTTAACCCTTCAAGCTTCCATTTCTTTGTGTGTAATATGTGGAGAAATAATACTGCCTGCCTCCCAGCTCATGAGTGAGGATTCAATGAGGTAAAAGCAGCAAGGAGTAGATGCGGGTACACCTGGAGTTGTGCAGTGCAGTCTATGCTACAAACATTGACACCAGGGAGGAAGACTCAATTGGACTAGCTGGCTTTTAAGGCCATTCCAGTGGAGAGAATCCCTGAGCAAGCTCCCAGAAAACTTAGGAGCCTAGCTCAATGCTGGCTAGCCACCAAAAGTCATAGAAGTGCACTTACCCATCTTAAGGCTAAGACGTGGTGTGGGAGACCAGTGTGAGCTGTCTGCAAACCTCTTATCTTGCCCAAATAAACCAGTAGAATAAATGGTCCTCTAGTCCCTCTAGAACTTTTTGCTATGATGAGAACATCTCATATATGTGTCATGCCTCCAGCCACATGTGAAGTACTTGAAATGTGGTTATAGTGGCCAAGTCATTAAATATTAAATTGCACTTGATGTTAAATAATTTTTAAAATGTTAAGCTGAGCACGATGGTGCATGCCATTAATTCCAGCACCCAGGGGTGGAGACAGGAGGATTAGTAGTTCAAAGCCAGCCTTGGCTAAATAGTGAGTATGAGGGTCAGCCTAGGCTACATGAGACATGAAACCTTGTCTCAAAAACTGTTTTATTGTGTAGATTTGTTTATTTTATTACTTATTTTTAAAATATTTTTATTAATTCATTGAGAATTTTACACAGTGCATTTGGGGCATACTCAGACCCTCTCCCCCTCCCCACCCCACCTTCCCGCTGTCCCAGCTTCATGTCCTCTATCTTATTTAAAGGCCTATTCAGTCTGATTTTTGGTCTCCAAATGCTGTTGGGTGTTATTATTATTTTTTTTTTATAGTGTCTTCCAATGTAGCCCAGGCAGGTCTCATTTGAACTTACGGCAATCTTCCTGCCTTGGCCTTCTGAGTATTGGGATTCTAGGAATGAGCCCCCACCCCCAGCTCATTATATCAAATGAAAACGTAAACAGTCACACTATATCCACTGTATAGGACATCTTAGTTCTGACATTTATGGTGTTCTTGTTTCTCCAAACCAAGATGGCAACCCTAAATAATGACAGCTTTCCTTTTCCATCTGAGGGTTTTATAGGTTCCAGGCTGGTATTGCAGACTTTCTTTCATTCTGATAAAACTCAAAGCAAATACCTAAAAAGAAATCTTCTCTGCATTTTACAGATATAGAAAGAAGGCCTGATGGGGGCTATCTTTGTCCACAACTGGCAGATAGTAAGTGGTATTGTGTCTCTTCAGCTGTGTTCTTCCACCGACCGCCCCCCCCCCAAAAAAAAGCCATTCACATGGAAGGATGGCAGCAATGATCACAGATTCTATACCCAGACAGCTGCTGAGAAGTGCTAACTGCCTCCAGATCTAATCTAACTTAGAAGATCCTGAGTGTGTGAGATCAATCAGGCCCAGCACCCAGTGACAAGTTCTATAAGAACTTTGCACAGATTAGGGGAACAGTCTTTGGATAGGGACAGGTCTCATGGAGGACCCTTGGAGTAGGAGGGAACAAAGGCTAAATACGCTTCATGGACCAAGCAGTGCACTTAATAATGGGTTCAGCCACTAGCAGGAGCTGAGAGGAAGGACAAGAGCAGAATCCAAAACATGCTCAGTCCCTTGTAGGGGAGATGGTGGGCAGCTGTGCAAGGCTTTTTGCTACCTCTGACCTGGGGCTGGCCCCTGTCCACATGAGCTCTGCTGTGGGTGGAGCATAGCTGTATGGGTACGGAAACTCTGAAGACCATGCCAGCACCTTCTTTCAGAGTTAACCATGCACCAAGCACCTAGGACAACCTTGAGAGAATGAGGAAAATCACAGAAGCACATGCCATTAGAGTTTGGCCGAAGCCCAAGGACCTTCACTGCAGCCCACTTAGTTTATGCATAAGTCCACTGAGGCCCAGAAGGGAAGCCGCAGCAGAGCCAGATCTTAAGGCATATCACAACACAAACCACACTTTAAACTCGTCTTCACTGCTCAAGCCACACCAACTCCATATGTCTGCTTCTCACTGATCATGCCACGAAAACCTGCAGCATCAGCAACCCTGTCCTATTCTACACATGCAGACACAGGAGATCAGGGAGGGGAAGGATTCTGCTCCATATTATACAAGTAAGACATGGTGGACCCAATATTCAGTGACTGAAGCTCATCCCTCAGTCTCCTGTCCCTTGCCACGTGGCTCTGCCCATGCTGATGCTACTCGCCGCTCTCTGTCATGATTTGGCTTATTGTGTCATCTACCTGTTGTCTCTCCTCCCCCTTTCTTTGTCTCCTGCACTGTAGTGAAGACATTGGGGATGTATAATCAAGGACTGGAATGTGGCATCCACCACCTGTGACTGTCTGTTGCCTCCTCTTTTTGGTTGCTGCCATTTTTGAAAAACACTGTTGGTTGGCTTGATTTCTCCAATTTCCTTGAGACAACACAGCAGCACAGTTAAGAGCCACGGCTGTCATACAGCTCTGTGTGTGCGTATTAGGTCTTAAATACTTCCATGTATTGACCACCTGGTCTTCACGAAGACCCTTTTAGGCAATGGTCTCATGCCAACTGATCAACGGAGGAAACTGAGGCACAGAGAAGTGAAGAAGGTTCACACATCTTGGGGCTGGAGAGATGACTCAGCAGTAAGGAGCTCTGGCTGCTCTTGTAGAGGACCTGGGTTTCATTCTCAGCACCCACATGGCGGATAACAACCATCCATAACTCCAGTTCCAGGGGATCAGTTTCAGGCTCTCTTCCATTTCATGTATGGGTGCATCACTGTACTAAGACACATGCACATGAAGCACTCACACATAAAATAAAAATAAATCAAATCTAAAAATAAAATAAAAATAAACCACTTCTTCCGTTCTTCACTGAGCCTCAATTTTCAAATTTGGGAAAAGATAGGGTTTCTAGTCCACTCAATAGTTTAAATGACCTTTTAAAACTTTGAATATACCATAGTTTTCAATAACATAGTTGTAAATACCTTCAACTCTGTCACTCTCTTAGCTAAAGACTTAGGGAAGCTAAACAGAGTACAATATGACTTTACAGAGAGATGCATAGGCACAGAGAGGCCTACAGTTTAGGTTAAGGATGTTTGGGTTAAGCTCTTATGGGGGATTTTACCTTAGCAGGTGATGTGTATTTGGAACCAAATACACTCAGATGGCAAAACTCCCTGAAAACATCCACAGAAGTGATCTCTCATCTTCTCAGATTGGATCTCATACCACACTGGACCCTCCTTGCTCAAATTAGGCACAGCAGCCAGAAAGAACATCCTCTGTCAGGTAGTGGGCAAGTGTTCAGCACAACAGGAAGTGTTCCTAAGAGAGTCCCGAGCATCTCTAAGTGCCAGAGAGACTGCTATATGCAGGGCAGAGAACAAAAGTGTGAGGTAGGGAAGCCAAGGAGGCAGGCAGGAGAGAGGAGGTATTCATCTGACTAGAGGTAAGGCCATGTGCATAGCAAGAGGTAGACTAGCCGTGTATTTGAGTTCCCCTACGGAAGCCCTAGAGGGCTAACCCATGATCTTGCCTTGTTCTGAAGGCTAAGGTGTCTTAGTAGGTGAGTGATACCATATTTTAAAGGCAGATTTAGTGACAAGCCAAGCAGGTGAGAGAGACAGACAGACAGACAGACAGACTCTAGAGGCAACAAGACCAAGGGCGCTATGTTCCCACCTTCCACGGTGAAGCTTCCAGCTTTGAAACTCCTTGAGAAGATTCCAGATAGCTCTAATACATTCTCTGCTGCAAACCCAGTTCCCCAGCCAACTCTGGCCCATGTAGTGCTGAGGTCTGCAGCCCTTCAGAGGCTGGAGGCCAAATGCATCATAGGCCCAGGCCAAGGATCCAGGAAATCGGGGTCAATTTCCTACTCCCCTGAGGGCCCAGCAGAATCATGGGGCTTAGAGCTTGGGGCTCTGCAAGGGAAAGCCTAAGTTCTCTGAAGCCATATGAAGCTGGATGAGCTTGCCACAGCAAGCCACTGAAAGAGGCGCTGTAAGACTTCTCACATCTCAGATGGACCACTTTCTCCCATGGGCAGGGGGTCGGCGGCTTCCTCCATAATAGTGCCCACCTCCTACTGGCTCAGGACAGTCTTTCTCTTCTGAATCTTGAGTCTATGCAGCTGTTTTCCTGAAAGACAAGGCAGCTTCAGATTTTTCAGTCCTTTCACATTTTATCTCACAGACATTCATTGTTTATTTCCTCATTATTCATTCATTTCTTCATTCATACCTTTTTTCTTTGGCTATGCATTCATTTATTTCCTACTTATTAAAAACCATTCTCTACTTATTCACCTCATCTTTAGTTAAGCAAACGGTCTTGAATGAAGAAAAACACAGAGAGGTGAATGGATAGCTAAGTGGTTTGTGGTGGTGAAAGGCCTAGTGGACACAGGGATGAGTCGGGCACAGTGCTACCACTTCCAAGATTCTTGGGCAGTTGTGAGATGAGGTGTGATGGTTCTTCACTGGTTCTGGAGTAGAATTCAGTCTCCCGAAGCCAGCAGCAAGATCCACACCTCCCTTGTTTCATGCCCTTTAGTCCTCTCTTGAGTTAGACTCAGATCTGCACCTGCCTCAGCTGTGCTCATGACACTGTTTTTGTATTTGCACACGAACTTCTCTTTTCCAGAATGTCCTCCCATTCCTTTTCTGTCTCTCCGATCCCCACGTGACATCTAATCTAATACTGTCTTGGAGGTTGAGTGAAGCTTAGAGAAAGGTTTGTGTCTTCAAGCTTCACTTACCTAATTATTCACAGAAGACTGAGGAATAATCTATTGCTTGCCTTAAGGAACTAGGGAGAGAGAGAAATATCTCCTCAGTACCATCTTGGTGCCATGATGACTAGAAGTGCCTTGGAAAAGAAAGCTTCTCACCTAAGCACAGAGAGTTAGGCTGCTTTCTCATGGACTGAGAAGCAAGGTATGGTACATACCTGCTTCTTTATGCATAGGACCACACACACACACACACACACACACACACACACACACACACACACACGCACACACGCTCTTGCTTCTTATTGGCTGTTTAAGTAGGGTAGCTGATGGGCTCCTGAACAAAACAAATCTAAGCTGTTATTATTCCAATTAGAATTTCTCAAAGACCATTAAACTAGAAATTAGGAAACCAGGGAGTTAAGATGTCTGGAAAGCCTGGGGCAAGTTCTTCGTCCTCTGAGTCCTCAGTTTCTCCATCTGTAAAATGAAGATGTTAACAATACCTCTCTTTCAAGATGATTAAGATTTGGCCATTATTAACTAATTGTTTTATAACAACATTTAGAGCTGTGGGAAAATGATGACTCTTAATTTGAGAGGAATGCACTTTGGATACCTGGGGTCTATCTTGGTCTTAACTATGTTTCTCTGGTGTTCAGGGACGTGGAAGCAACATCATCCACTGCCGGAAAGATGGCACCTGGAGTGGCTCCTTCCATGTTTGCCGGGAGATGCAAGGCCAGTGCTCAGCCCCAAACCAGCTCAACAGTAACCTCAAACTGCAGTGTCCTGATGGCTATGCCATAGGTACGATTCCTCATGGGAAGCATTGGGAAGTGCAAGTCATCCAGGAGCTGAAGCTAGCGTCTGGGTAGGCCACTTACCACGTGTCCATGCTAGACACTGCTCAGACAAGGAGACAGAGAAAGAGGCAGACCCTATTCTCCCACCAATGGAATCAGGAGGAAGGATCCTGATGACACTGTGATGGGTGAATGTGAACAGTCGTAGTACAAAAAAAAGCCATCAATTAGCAATCAATTAGAAAGCCCCCAGAAGAAGTGATGCTTACCCAAGGATTTGTTGCATCTTGTCAGGCGAGAACTGGTATTCTGAGGAGAAGAGACTGAAGCCAGGTAACCAAAGAGCAGGAGCCATGGTAGCATACATTGTGTTTACAGAAGTCGTCAGGATCCAGTGTGGCTGGTTTTACTATGAATTGTAAAATGTGCATCATACAAAACAACCATTTGCCAAACCCTGCACCCATAAGGGTACTGTCTTTACACATCTTTATATACTGTAACTAGGGAGACAATAGAAACTTCCAAGGTAATGGAATTGTCTCAAGTCCTGAGGTTTAACCTCCTCTAAAGCCAAAGCCTCCTCCACATCATCCTGGCTGCCTCCAGAGGATAAATGGATTTTCGAACATTTTATCTGTGTGGTGATAGCCAGCTTGAGAAATACATGCAATGAGGGGAGAAAACTGAGTGTTGCTTGGTAGAACCCAGATTCTGGGACAGAGGCACTTATCACCAGCTCTGTGGCTTTATGGGGAACTCAGAGTACATAGAGCTTGACCTCATTTAAGGGCAGTGATGCTGACCTCTTGAGCTGATTCCCTAATTGACCATGATGAAAAGCCCAGGGAATTGAATGTCCTTACTCAGAGCCAGTGAGATTTATGGGGCCATTGCCAAGGCTGTCTGGTGCAGAAGGTCATCTGAGCATGTACATAGCCAACATGTTCTTTACACAGCATACTGAGAGTTGTTACTACATGTCCAGAAGCTAGGCTTGGGGTTAGGTAGAGGAGGTGCCTGGGGACTTTCTACCTCCTTTTGAAGATGGAAACACATAAGCTCAGTTAGAAGATTTTCTTTGAAACTTAAAGCAGGTACCAGCACTCTTGCATTGTTTTGGCCACGGTGGTTACTGCCCCCAGGGTCAGAAGATATCGAAGCACACAGTTGCTCTCTCTGATTAAGATGTTACAGAACCACCAATCTAAGAGACCCTGGCCAAGAAGAAAAATGTAGACAAATGTGAGCCTGTGAAGCTTGCCCACATTGTCATTCAAGGTATTTGTGGCAACAGGTATCTCTGTGGTCTACAACCCTGGCTGCTGTATTGCAAGGCCAAGCCCTCCTTTTCTCTATCATTTCTGATGGGTTTCATGTCTCTGAATATACCCATCTGGGAACAGTCTAGAGACAGAGGAAACAGTGTGTGGTGGTGATATTTATTCACCCAGTGGGGCTTTTTCGTGGCCACAATGGGAAGGGAAAGAAATCTGTATGGAATCAATATTTGAGTTCCCTTCCTGTCCCCTCAAACCCATGTTTCCGGCTGTCTGGATGCCCATCCTATGAATACAGTAACCTGGGGTAGTTGATCTGGTGTGTGTGGTGGGCTGGGGGGAGAGCCCCTGAGAAGAAAAGTGAGAAAGAAAATGAAACATGAGGAGACTGACAGAGAGAGAGAAAAGGAAGGAGGAGAAATGGCTTGCCTCCTCCACCTCTTACTTCCCTGGGTCCTTCCTCTAGCCTCAGAAAGAACCCTTCCCTAAGGGAATCTCCCTTAACTATAAAGAGGAGTTTTGTCAGAAGTCTTGTAACTAGGCAAGTTACGTCCTAGACTTGGGGTCGAAGGCCCCCCTGGAGTTACTTAGACCTGCTCTTGGTCTTGCTTGGAGCAACCTGGGGAGCTTGTGCGACATGAGTGAGCTCCAGAGAAGTCACTCCTCTCCAGGGAAGAGTAGGCAAAGGCTTGGTGAGCTCACCATTCTGTAATGACGCCAAGTGTGGTTCATATATCACAACACAGCAGCCTGGCCCTCAGCTCCACAGCCTGGCATTGAGGAGAGGAGCCAGAGGAGGGAGGTTCAGGAGAAACAGGGAGGGAGGAAGGGAAAGAGAGAGAGGAAGGGAGGAGGGAAGCAGAAGAGAGAGAACCTCCTGTAGAAGACAGCCGGTTTCTCCTGTCCTACTGTGTTTTGTCTTCCTTCCGCCTCTCTTGGACTAGACTGGCTTTGTCTAATATACAAAGGATGCAATTTTTCCACAACAATTTTATCATTACAGCCTTGCCTAATCCCTGAAAACTCCTTCAGATTGGATCCCTTGACAGCACACATCACTTTCCTTCACAGCTTAGTGATGCCTGTCCCCTTATCCTCTTCAGTCACCGTTTTCCTCTTCTGCTTTCATTTTTTTGTTTCTACTGTGGCCCTGCACCCATCTCTGTCCCTCTTAACTGGCACTTTTCTCTTCATTCACCCTATGGCTATGCTTCAGCTATCAGTAGTCCTAGAAGTTAGAGAAGTTAGGAGAACTGACGTGATATGTATAGATGGTCTTTTTGAGGCAGGGTCTCCCTGTAGCTCCAGCTGGCCTGGAACTTGCTATGTAGATCAGGCTGGCCTTGAACTCATAGAGATCTGCCTACTTCTGCTTCCTAAGTGCTGGGACTAAAGGCATGAGCCACCATACCCAGCAGGATGTATGTGTTTTAAGTCAGGGGTCTCCGCTTCCCAGCTTTGGAGGGTGAGCTCTGTGTCTTTTGACTCTCTCGTCTGTGAAATAGGTATGATAACACCTGTCTCACGGTTCTAGATTTGCAGGACACTAAAGTGACATAGGAAAGCCTCCAGGAAAAAACAGGAACATCTTGTTTTCTGAGCTCAGTGTCCCAATTTTTAAAATGAAACTGTTGTGTATTTTGATGTCACCCTGCAATTGCCCCTGTTTAAACTGATGAGTCTTTGAGACTGAAGAGGATAATAGGATCATAACAGGGAGGAGTTCACTGGACATGTAACATGCATATATATACACATATGTATGTTTTGTGTGCATATGTGTGTGTAAAAATATGTATCTATGTGCTTACATATGTACACGCATTGTGTGTGCCTGAAGGGAGTGTGAAGATTGGTCAGTGAAGAATTGCTACTTCATGGAAAGATTTGGGTCATTCTTTCTGCATTGTTTAGAATTCAAAAGGAGGTCTGGACACAATGATAGAGGAAGAAACTCCTCTGGACCTGGTCAGATTTTAATAATTTTTTGTTGTTGTTTGTTTGTTTGTTTGTCGTTGTTGTTTGCCTACATTCATGAGTACCTCTTTGGAATCATGAGGACGTACAATGAAATAGGCTTCATTTTCAGGAGACCTCACAATGTGTATGGTCAGAGTAGGAAATGAAGAAGGCAAATTATACTCAACTTGCCAAGCCACAGATCTACCCAAAATCCTCTGTGCCAAGGGCTTCTATAAAACCTTGCTGATCATCTTCCCCCACTGACTGCTTCACATTTTATCTCTTCACCTACTTAGCTCATCATCCACTCATTCACTTATGCCTCACTTCCTCCTTCATAAGATACTAGAAACCTATTCATCATTATGTCTATTAATACCCTCATTCACTCACTTATACCCCCATCCTATGAGTCCCTCATTGTTTCTTTTACTCATTTCACAGATTTCATTTCTTGAATACCTACAATCTGAAATATGCAGCTCTAGACCCTGGGCATAGAATGGGGAACAGGGACAGTGGTCCTATGGAGTTATGATCCAGCAGGGAAGAGAGCTATTTATAGTACAATCATCAGGCAAGTGGGAGATAACAATGTGACAGGTGCTATTTTGGTTGCCTGTGAGGGGCTTGGCCTTCCCTGGGCAAGTGGCACTTATACCCATGTCTGGGTATTACTAGTAGTTTTCTAGTGCAACTCACATGGGAAGGACCTGGAGAGGGCAGGGATGAACATTCAGCACAAGCATAGCATGGGGACTAAGAAGATGCACATTCACTTGATCAGTGTTCGTGAAGCTCTCCCACAGTTCCAGGCACTGGGCTATGCTCAGAGATGAGTGAACCACACCTTGCTTCTCCTAGATCAATACTCCAACTGTGGAGAGGAGACACAGGAGAAACAACACTGGGGAGAGACTAATCAATGCCAACAGACTTACTTAAACTAGTAGGCACTCAGAAGTGTGCTCACTCAGCTCCAGAAACTAGGGCTGACATCATGGAGCATTTGAGCTGGTTCTTGAAAAACTGATAAGATTTAGTCATGAAAAAGAAGTTGGGGGTATTTTAGGGAGATGAGGCAAATGGGAAGAGCACTCAGACATGGGAACCTGTAGGACCTATATGTTTTCATGAAAAAAACAAGTACCATTGGACAGACCAAGGTATCAAGGTGTTGGTTGGAGGAGGGAATGACTATAGGACCATGGGAGGTACTGAGTCAGAAAAGGAGAGTTATCTTGTGGGGATCATTGGACAGTCTGTCTGGTGGAGTAAGGCACAACCAAACTAGGCTCTGGGCCAGTGACTGTGACAATAGCTGCTAACTGGATCAGAGACAAGTGGGTGGAGTCAGGGAAGTCAGGGGTGACTCTGCCAAGGGAGCTAGCACTCCTTCCCACTGACTCCAGGCACAGCCAAGTCCACTGGGAAGCAGAGAACAGCAGGGCCACGCTGAGTATGGTGGCTTAGGAGTGCTCAGAGATGGAACTAAAGAGCCACTTTGTCTTATGCTCTCCCTCAGGGTCAGAGTGTGCCACCTCGTGCCTGGACCACAACAGCGAGTCCATCATCCTACCAGTGAACATAACAGTGCGTGACATTCCCTATTGGATGAATCCCACGCGAGTAGAGGTGAGTGGCCAGGGCCGCCTATCAACAGCTAAGGGAGAAGAAAATGTAGTTGTTGAGCCTGGCCCCACCCAAGTTCATCCTTGTATCTACATTATGTCATTTAATCACCATGCCTGCTCTATAGGGTATTTATTCACAATTTTTCATCTGCAATTATTTAAGGCATCTCATCCGGTTCTGTGATCTGGGCCTTGTATGTATCATCCCAGTGAGTGTTGGTGGCAGCCTAGGGATAAGAACCATAATGTCTCTGGTTCACTCAGGAGGAAGCCAAGGCAACAGGTGTACACTGGTAGAGAACGTAGAACTGGTTCACAGTCTAGTGTCTAGTGTAGTTCGTAGCCATCAGGATGGGGCTATTTGCTTCTCTAGCAACCTCCACGTCACTATACTTTATGAAGCCTAATTCTCTGGCATCTTTTCCATGCTTTACTTCTTTGATGGAATGCAACCAATCTGGGACATTCATGACAAGGATCTAATCAGGTCTGTTGTTTATGGAGCACACACTGTGTTCTGGGACATAGAGCTTTGCATACACAATGACTCAAACCTCAGAGAGTGATATGTGTACTTATGGATCCTGGGGTCTTGCATGTCCTAATGGACCCAGGGTAAGGGCTCAAACCCGAACATGATTCAAAATACTGAGTTTCCCATGATATCAGGTTGGCAGGCCTGGCCAGGTGACAGGGGAGACCCCTGCCTGGTGACATCCCATGGCACTGAGGACAGGCATTGGTTCTTGGTGATATGATCAGTTGGGGTTTCAGAGCTGATGTGGGACCCTGCTCTCATCTGCCAGGGAAGCATGATTCCAGGGCCTCATGGATCCCTCTGAGAACTGATTCCTCACCTTAGAGAAGTGTATGGGAGCAGAGGGCAGGCAGGCAAGACTCAGCTGAATCTCTCTGTACCAGCTTTTCTGCCTGGGATTCTGGGAGCTGCTGTCTGCCTGCCTACTGCAGATTGGGCTCTGGATAGCTTGGCAGAACTTGATACAGGGTGTACTGTTTCTCAAATGAGCTGAGGGAACCATTTCTCCAAAGGCTTACTCAGCCCTCTAAGGCATGGGGACTTGGCCAGACCCTTCAGCTACCCCATGCATACCAGTGTTCACGCCCCCACCGCTCGCTTTCTGCTCTCTTGCCTTGACCTTTGTCTTCCCAACGTCATTTCCTTTTACCCTACTTCTGTTTTTAACTCTTCCTACTTCTCTTCTCTCTTATCTCTTTCATCTTGTTCGGCCTCCCCTCCAATTCCTCCTCATTCACCTTCTCTGAATATACACAGGATGCCCTGATTCCCTAACCTTAGACTCCATCTATTTCCTCCACCTCATGGTGACTTTCCTCATTCTTAACCAAATCCTCTAAGGAATTCTCCTGAATGCCCCAGGGTACACGGTTGTGCCAAACACATACATAGCAACAGCCACCAAATCTGCTTGCATGTAAGAATCCCTGGACACCTAGAGGTCACCCAGATGATCTGCCTGTAGACCAGAAAAACTGAGGATTACAGATGGAGGGACAGGTCAGAGTCACATAACAGTGCAGCTTGACCTACCAGTCAGGATTCCAGACTGATAGCTCTTCCCATGCCCCTTCCCCCATCCTACCTCCCACATGCTTCTATAGGTAAGTGTCATTCTATACAGGAGACCTCCCTGCCACCCCAGTACCAAAGGTCTTCCTGACTTGGCCCAGTTCCAACTTAAGGTATTTTCCTACTAAATGAATTCCCAACCTTGCCTCTGTGAACCCGGGTCACTAAAGAGTTCAGTTGTAATTCATTGTGAAATAAATCCAGGGATTTGAAAGTCCACAAACTGCCCCTCCTTGAGTCGCCCACCCGCTGCCTGCCTGTTACAGCCCCCACCCACTTCCCTGGTCTGCCTGCCTTTATTGATGCTGGCCTACCAAGAGAACCATAACGATGTTCAGACCTACACCAGTCTCTGGAGGCCTCATTATCCAGGAGGAAAAAAAAAAAATGTAAAAAAAGGGAGGAGGGCGAAGGGCATAGATTGATGACTTCCAGGAATGAGGCAGCAATGCTGGTCTCTGCTGCACCCTTACCCCCTGTGCAATGAGAGCTGCAGAAACCAAGTTGCTGGTGCAGACGTTTCCAAACCCAGGAAGGTCTTGGATGGCTCCTAGGCCTTCTAAGAGGTAGTTCCATGCAGCAGTGTGAGGAGGTTGGTGGAAAAATTAGGCTATGTTCCAACTTGGCCACCTTTGCCCCAGGGAATAGAGAATGTGAGAACAGAACTGATATTTAATGGATGCCTGTTGTAAACAGAACTTCCCACCCACCGTTCACCCCCACCGTGCATACATGCATATATGCACCCCTATAAAGTAGATGGACTTCGGCTCCTCGGGTTTCCAATGAGGGAAATGGAATCTCAGAGATAAAAGTCACTTGCCTAAAGACCCCATGCAGGTCCCAATTTATTATAGCCACCCCTGTAGGTCCAATAGAGTGCAAAGTCATAATTACAAAGACAAAGCATTTATTGGTTGTTTGCCAGAGATGTGCTAGCAAATGTTTAATATGCAGGTCTATTCTCTCTATTTTCTCTCTCTCTCTCTCTTTCATTTGTAGCATTTTCCCATTTCCCTGGTGTAAATACTCCACCATGGAGCCAAGGCTCAATGCCTGTCAATCACTGAACACCACGTTGGGAAGACACAGGCTCTTGTGGCCCTCTGGAACCCATGCAGCCCACCATCAACAGTTGTGACAGACTCTAAGCACTATGTGCTTATGTATCTATGTATATTACGACTGTGGATAGGTGGAATGTCAACACTTAGATTATACATAGTAATCAGTGCACTAGAGCTGGGAGCTTGAATGGGCAGGCTCACAGTCCTCTTGTTCACTACGGTTCCTCCCTCAGTACCCGGCACATAGTTGCTGCTCTGTACCTAATATTTATGGATCCTACATCAGGTGACCAGGGTACGATCTAAGACCTGTGCTATGGTTTGAATGTGAAATGTCCTCACAGTTGGTACCCATTTGTTTGCACTGGTTTTAAGGTTGTGGAATCATCAGGAGACAGAGCCTAGCTGGAGAAAATGGGCTGATGGGGAAGGTAGGGGCAGGATTTCAAGTATATGGCCTGGCTCTTCCTTAGGGTCTGTGTTTTATAATTCACCAAGAATGTGAACCAGTCGCCCTTTGCTCCTGGCACCATAGAGTCGCCTCCATTGCCTTCTTGTCATGATAGGCTACATGACCTCATACCAAGTAAATCATCTCATAAGTATGTTTTTGTCAGGAATTTTGTCACAGCAATGAGAAAGGTAAGTAATACAACGTAACACCTTCATGGAGATGAACTGGAACAAATCCTGTTGCTTCCGTAGGCTGTAGTTTTCCTGTTTTTGAAATGAGAACTCAGCCTAGGTTAGGTGTTACAAACTCAGACACCTACAGAACCAGGCAGGTGGGTTAGTGGGGCAAGCTCAGTGAACATATTATTCTGTCTATTAAATACAGAAGCTTTTTACCATTAGTAGCTGTATTGGTTACTTTTCTGTTGCTGTGACAAAACAAAAGTGACTTATGGAAGGAAGAATTTATTTTGGTTTGTAGTTGCAGAGAGAGCGTTCATAACACAGGGAGACCTGGCAGCAGGTGACTAGGTGGGAAGCTAAGAGATCACATCTTCCCCCACATGCAGACAGGAGAGAGAGTGAGCTAGAATTAGGTGAAGTTACAAACTCTCAGGGCCTTCTCCCTATTACTTATTTCCTCCATCAAGGCTTAATAACCTAAAAGTTCCACAGCTTCCCCAAATAGCACCACCAACTGGGACCAATTGTTCAAATACATGAACCTAAGGATGCTGTTTCTTTTAAATCACCACAGTAACCATAATGTTTACTAGAAATATTTCTAAAATCCAGAATCATTGACAAAAATGCAACACACACTTACCTTGAGATGTAGCCTACCTGCTAATACTGAGCACAAGGCTTGGTAAAGTTTTAGGCTTGTGTATGCCAATGAAACTAGCTGGACCTTTCCAGTTAGCCAGGATACCCTCTGGCACACCTACCAGACAATGCCTCCATCATCAAGGTAACCAGTGTTCGGATCTCTTTCACTAATGGTTAGTGTTACATATTTTAAAACTTCATATAACTGGAACCTTATAGTATATGCCTTTTAAGCCTCTTTCATGAGCATATTTTGAACTGTTAGGAAAAAAGCACTGTGGTGTTTTGTCGTTTGTTTGTTTGTTTTACTATGCTGTCCACTTTTCAAATCCTCCCTGTCACATGTACATTCTTGAGACAGAAATATAGAGGACTCTTCTCATTGAAAAAAAAAATGAGGCGATATGAGATGCAAATTCAATGATAAAAGGAAAATGCCTCTAGCTTGGTACTAGGCTTGCTCCAAGGAACGGTGGCTATTGTGGGGAAGTGTGAAAAAATCATCATCATCATCACTGAGTATTTAAATGATGCGTATGTGCACTCTATGACATGGAACACATGTGGAGGTCAGACAACATTGTGGAGATGGTTCTCTCCTTACACCTTCATGTGGGTTCTAGGGATTGAACTCAGAATCTCCCAGGAAACTCTTTACCTGCTAACCATTCCACAGGCCCCAAAATAGCATTTTTTTAAAAGCTGTTTTCAGAGTGCGGATTTCAGCAAAGCGGAAATGTGGGTGTCCCGTGGCTGCATTTTCCATTTGTGTGTGTGTTGGGGGGGGTGTACAATAAATCTTGAGTTTTTTTTTTAAAGTTGAAATCTCTGTGCTTTTAGTATTGGCAAAAAATTTCAACCTTTTTAAGCACTTGTGTGCCAAAGCAAACATTTCTGTGGCTTGTGTAGCTTGGAAGCTACTGGCTTGTAAACGTTGGATAAAATAGGCTCTTCTTGACTGGGTATCTAGAATTCTGGAGGAGGGGCTTTCCGTATCCCGTCCCGTCCCGAGGAGAATCTCCAATGTACTCTCATACCTCCCCTTGCTGGGGATGCCAGCAGAATCACTCAGTAGAAAATGCAGCTTCCGTCCTTGCAAGTATTTCATTTCTCCAAGTAACTGAGTCTTTGGTTTTTCCAGTTGCTTCTGGAGAAAGAATGGAGCGAAGATAGGGAGGAAGGGAAAAAAGAGAGGGAGGAAAGTTAAGGAAAGGGAAATGACGATTCATTGACTAAGTATGGTATGGGGTAGTTTGTTATGACACGTCCACATCTGTAGCCCCACTTTGTGTCCATCATACCCCAGTAAGGTAAGTGCTCTCATCATGTTACAGGTGGAGCTCAGGCTCAGAGGCATCGCCACCACCCAATCGATATAACAAATGTGGCTAAGTCAGCTGCTGTAATCCCATCCTGAAAGGCGAGCATTGCACACACTTTGAAGAATAAACCTATGTAGTGCATGCAGACAGAGAATACAAAGCTCATTCCTTGAAAAGAAGGAAAGAAGCATGGTGAGAAACCTTGACAGGGGTCTAAAGACCAGAGGCAACAGCAAGTGTATGTCTCTGAGGTACAGATGAAGATACTAAGTACCCTGTAGGGAAAGCCATAGATGGAAACATGTACCCATATCTCTTGACTTCTTATTCACTGATGGACATGCTCATATAGTCATTCATTTAACTGATTGTTTATTCGTTCAGCCTTCAACGTCAATCGATCATGTGCCTCCAACTGGCAGCTATTCTTTAAACACTAGTGATAAAAGTGAACGCACAGTGACTCACAACAAAAGGCAAAATTGATAATGTTGATTGATAAGAGTCACTCCTGGTAAGCTTTAAAAATCATGCAAAGGAGAAGTTATCTGAGCAGACATCTAGGAGGTCAGAGCTGGACCTGGGGTGAGAAAGACCTTGTGAGATGCTTACTCAGGTGTCTTTGGCTCTGCCTAGGGACAACGTTCTCTGGTCTTCATTGTTGAGACACTCTGTTCTTTCCACATTTGTCTCAGACTCTTTCTACCTTCCCAAACCTTGGTCTTAACATCAGTCAAAAGAGAGCTCTACTTTATAATTATAGTTTTGGAGGCTATGAGACTTTAAAAATGAAGGGTTCAAAGCCTAAACCTTGAAATCAGATGGAGGTAGATAAAATTGCTGTGGTCACTGCCTAGATGTAATATTGATAGATTGTTTCATTTCATGGTGCCTCAGTTTCCTCTTATATAACCAGAGGTTTAAAAAAAAAAAAAAAGAGTACATTCTGGGAATTAAGAGCCCAGGGGGTGGTTAATTTGTAAATGTATATTTACAAAACATTTTCACATTGAAACGACATGAACATTTGATAAAAATAGCATCTTGATAAAAGTTTGCTGAGCTTGAAAAGCAGGAGCCATCTACCTGGAGGGAATGTGTTTTATCTTGTCAAAGAGAAGCAGTATTTATATGCAAACTCATATGTCATGTATGTTTCAAATTTTTTGTCACAAGGCCCATTTGTCATCATTTTCAGAGATTCTCTAGTATGTGAACACACATTCAGTGTTGGGCTGGTAAGATTCCGTTACATTGTTTTTGCTGTTACTCTGAAGGGAAATAGTTAGGGCTTCTCAACATTGAGGAGAGGGCTTGGGCTTCAACCACTGTTCATTCTGAAGCCAAACTAGTGAAATTTTTTTAAAAATCATGCAATTTAGGTTTTATTCATGGAGGTTAACCTAATATAGTAATCCTTCACTGATCTTTTTTTTCGTTATTTTATTTTATGTCTACGAATGTATTGCCTGCATGTGTGTAAGTGCACCTGTGTCATGCAATGCCTGTGGAGGTCAGAAGGGGGCGTTGGAGTTATGGATGGTTAGTTGTCATTTGAGTGCTGGAAATCAAACCCAGGTCCTCTGCAAGAGCAACCAGTGCTCTTAACTGCTGAGCCATCTCTGTAGCTCCCATTCACTGATCTATTGAGTTGTCTTAAAATTTCCTGTTTCAAACAGCTGTATAACTTGATTTAAACAATGTTAAGTTTTAAAAAATACTAGTGTGTTTACAGTTATAATGATACATTAGTGAAATGCTGTAGGCACAGGACATGGTAGCCTCGTACTCACTTAAGAGAGGATTTGGGGCTAAGGAAAAGAATGGTGAGGATGGTGTTGGTATTGTTGCAGCTGACAGTGAAAGTGTTAATGTCTTGATGATGACTATGATGATGGTGGTGATTCTGTGAGGATGAAGACTGGTTGCTAGTGGTGATGGGTAGTTGTGTTAGTCACCTTTTGCCACTCTGGAAAAACACTAGTATAAAAAATTATTGAAGCAAAAATTTATTTTGACTTATCATTTTAGAGGTTTTAGTTCAGGGCAGCTGGACTCCATTGCTTCTGGGTCCCTTATAAAGTAGAATATGATGGTGTGGACACATGCTGGAGCAAAGATGATCACCTTATAGTAGACAGGAGGCAGAAAGACAGAAAAAGGATTCGGGGACAAGATATGCCCTTCAAAGTCATGTCCTAGCAACTACTCTATCCAGTCAGGTCTTACCTCCATAGTTTTTGCCAAAAATCCAGTAAATTATCAATGGATCAATGACTATTCCATTGATTATTTCAAAACCGTCATAATCCAATCCTACTCTAAAAGCCCCAACATCTGCCAAGCAACCACAGCTTTGCTGGCATTACCACTGTTAATCCTAATTCTGCACTATGATCATCATTGCAGCCATGGAGAAAACGGTTAATTCTTCCACCCCAAAGAGGAAATAAAGTCATATTGCAAGACCTGGTGTGAAAGGCTGGGCCAGATGTCTCATTGACATCTGGAAGAATGAGGCTCACCTTTGAGATCTCCCAACTCATGGTGCACACAGCCTGGCTTTCCCTTCAGCTTCCACTGCCTGTCCCCTTTCTTGCTTTTTCTAGCACACAGAAGGGTCCGTCTTGAGACGGGTGAAGTGTGAATAGATATTCATTGATAAATTCATAATTTACTGGACTTTTGGCAAAGATTATGGAGGTAAGACCTGATTGGATACAGTAGTTGCTAGGACATGACTTTGAAGGGCTTGTCTTGTCCCCTGAGTGGTGGTGGAAAGTCCACATACCTTGGAAAGATAAATAGGCTCATGCGGATAAAAGACCTCTTTCTGAACTCATGTCAGATAAACCTCAACTGAAAGAACCTTGATGTATCATCATAGCAAGCCTTTGACATTTTCAGCACTTATTTTATAGATGGAATAAGCAGTGTCACAGTGGAATTTCATAAATCATTTTGAAGTTAAGATCATAGCCACATCTTCTCTACTTCAAATTCTGTGGTTGCCCTGACGCTATGGCATATGCCTGTAATGCCAACAGTCAGGAAGTTGAGGCAGGAGTATCTCAAACCTGAGTCAGCCTGGGCTACATAGCAAGGCCTTGTCTTAGAGATAGCAAGGGGCTAGATAGTAGATGCAAATTATGCTCTTTGTTCAAGTTCTTTATTTGAATTCAGTCTTCACTAACTAGACACTGTGATTGACATTGCTCATACTCTTCTGAAACCCAAGAAGACAGGAAGACATGGGAAAATTCTCCGTTGAGTAAAATCTCTACTTTGAGATGGGTTCAGTCTTCCATAAAACAACTATTTATTGAGTATTCCCTGAGTGCCAGACGCTGTTCTAGGCAAGGAAGAACTAATCCATGAACCTAAGGTGCGCTAGAACAGAAAAGAAAGTCATTCAACCTAGTCCTAGCCTGGAGTCATGTGACTTCCTTTGTCAGAAGCTTGCCAAGAAACTAATTACATTTTGGCTCCCATATATATCTGCCCTCAGGGAGAGAATGGGCTGGTCACATGCATTTCCCACATTCTGGCCCATGTGACTGTTCATTTCTTAATTAAAATTAATCAATTGGCATTCAGCCAGGAGAGCAATCCCTGACCATATAATATATTGCCATGGCTGGTCCCTGACACAGCTACCTCTTACTGTACCTCCATGCATGTGATATGCCATTTTCTTAAAGGAACAATTGTAATTCAGGATGAAAATTGAGGCCTTTGTGGAAATTAGAAAGGAGAGCTTCTTGGATTTTCATTATTTCTTTGATACTAGTGTTATTGTCTTGATTTTGTTATGTTTCATCTTTCACTTACGTCAAGAAATATTGTCGTGTTAGATTTTATGTTATGAGCTGCCTTAAATCATCTCTGAAACCATTGCTTTTTTCAATTCTTCGTTTCCTCACTTAACAGCTATGGAGCTTGGGGAATTTATTTGACTATGACATAAGATGAATGCACACCTCACAGCATGATAGCAAGAAATAAATACGGTAGTGCATAAAGTAATTAGTGCCAAGAATGCACTCAATATATTTTAGCTGTCATTATCATTGATGTAATTATCAGTATTAAAGGAGACTATAAATAAGTATATATGTGCATACCTGTGAGCTCTGCCTCAGTGCACTAGGAAAAGCACCATGGAGGGAGTAAGATGCTTACAAGACAACTAATGCCAAGATGAAGAGCCAATTCTTTGAGGTAAAAAGTGTGTTCAGTTTCAGGAAGCTGTTAGCAGGTCCTTGTTGCAGTGGCAACACATGACATCAGGAATGGTCTCTGACTTCAGGAAGGGTCTCAGGAAGGGTCTCTGACTTCAGGAAGGGTCTCAGGAAGGGTCTCTAACTTCAGGAAGGGTCTCAGGAAGGGTCTCTGACTTCAAGAAGGGTCTCTGACTTCAGGAAGGGTCTCTGAACTCCTGAAGAAGCTCTGTACCAGAGGCTCATTCATTCAACCTCTAGTCCAGTTATTCTCCAACTATAGCATATATCAGCTTCATCTGACACACCCGTTCTTCAAATGTAGAGTCCCTGCCCTCAGAGATTCTAATTTGTTAGAATTTAAAACAGGACTGAGGACACTGTCCTCGGAGGGGCCTTCTGTGTGCACCTCTTACAAGGGTTCTGATAAAAGCGGTCCTCAGCTTGTGCTGGGAGAAATCTTGCTCCATGTTTTTCTCCCAAGTTTCTACTGTAACCACAAACATACACACATGCAAATGTGTACACACACACTCACACGTCCATATACATGAGCCCTTCTGCCACCTTACCCCCAACTATACCAGTGGGACAAAGGTCAGATAAGGGTTTTCTGAAAGACTTTTCTGCCCATGTTTCATTCCCCACAATTCTGCTTCTCCTCAAACCTTGCTCCAGCCAAGGTAATAAAGAATCATGACACATACAATGAACACAAATATTATTTTAATCTCAGTGCTCCTGTTATTGCAAGCACCTGGGTAAGTTCTTCATGTAAATACCAGGGTGAGGTAGGACTTGCATAGTCCAAAGAGAGGTGGGGT
The DNA here is from genome assembly GCF_000622305.1 of Nannospalax galili. Classification (NCBI taxonomy): domain Eukaryota; kingdom Metazoa; phylum Chordata; class Mammalia; order Rodentia; family Spalacidae; genus Nannospalax; species Nannospalax galili. The sequence goes on along the minus strand of NW_008338996.1, from coordinate 6,887,728 downwards.
GATTTAAAGCAGTGTGAACAGAGGTGGCTCCTTCCCAATCCCAAACCCAACTGACCCTTCTGTTTCCATTTCTTTGCAGAGAATTGTCTGCACTGCTGGTCTCCAGTGGTATCCTCACCCTGCTCTGATCCACTGTGTCAAAGGCTGTGAGGTAAGTGCCAAGGAGAGGCCTCAGTTGTGAGAAAGTAATTCTACCATTGTTACGTCTTCAATTACTATCATTTACTAGACCTACTAAGCATTGAGTACATGGATCAGAAATCTCATTCTATCATACAGGGGATAGAATTCAGACAGAGAGTTATGAGGAAGCCTCCTAAAAATATAGTTAATACATAACAGGATGGAAAGTCCAAGCCAGGCTGTTCTTTCTCTAAAGCCTGTGGCCTACATGATACTCATTATATTGAAAAAGGAAGGGACAGTGGCTGTGGAGATGGTACAGTCAGTAAAGTGATTGCTGTGCCAGCATGAGGGCATGAGTTCAGATCCAGCACTGACATAAAAAGCCAGGCTTGGTGGTGGACACTTGTAATCTCAATGCTGGGGAGGTAAAGACAGGTGTACTTGTAGAGCTTGTCAGCTGGGCAGTCTAACTAAATCAGTGAGCTCAAGGGTTAGTAAGAGACACTGTCTCAAAAAATAAGGTGCACAGAAATCAAAGAAGACAGCTGACATCTACCCCAGGCTTCCACACACATGCATACACATATGCATTTACACACACACACACACACACACACACACACACACACACAAGGCAAAGAAGAGACAGAGGCCATATTGATTTAGCCTAAATAATATACCAAGATTGTTATTAGCAATATTACATTTTGCTTTTATAGAGCTGTATGAGAGCGTTTTTCTTTTAATTTCCATTTTCAGTGATGACTACTGCTTCCAGATCAATTCTTTCTCACCCCACATCTTATTTATTTACTATTTTTTCATCCGCCACAGTAATCTATACACTTTAGACACATCTATTAAGTCAAAGTGGAAGATCCTTTCTGACGCTCAAAGTCATTGACTTCCCACTTAAGCCATTCCTTGGGGCTTAGAATTATGGGGAGTTGGTTCTGTGTGTTAGTGACAAGCTTGGGGTTGAAGTCAGCAGGCAGGTTCTTGGGATGCAGCTGTGTTCTTAAGGTAAGGGGCTTCCATGAAAACCAGTCACTTCTCTGATCAATCTGTCTCTTCCTTGTCATCTCCTGAGAGGATGCCATAGGATGTCCCCAACCAATGCATAGAAACACGTGTGTACTCTCATTCCTCTCAGACGTAGGCAGAAAGGAGGCTCACAACCACTCTCAGGCAGATGTCAAAGCTCTGTGGTCTCAGGAGTCCACAAAGGAAAACACAAATAGAGAAACCCAGTTCATGTCCTCAAAAAATCGGTATGAACTGGAACTGTCAGAACTAGAAATTCTCATTAAGTGAAGAAATTATCTAAACTCAACCACCAAAAATGAGGCTCAGACAGAGATCTTCTGTGTAATTTGATGAAATTCCCCAACCGAGAATGTTCCTAACGTTACCTAGTTCTACCTGCTTGCTGTTACAACAGCAAAATGAGAGAGAGGGACGAATTGGCCTAAGTTTGCACAGCCAACTGAGTCAAAGCATGAGTCCAGATCTGACAGCCAAACTGCTGCCTTTTCCCCTCTATTGTGCATCTCCTACTCATAGCCATTTCCTGGCAGTGTCCCATAGCAGTAGGGGCCACACACTTCTTTCTGCCGTGGCTAGTGATGTGCATCTTCTAGAAGATGTGCATGTTCTCAGGACAGATAGTAAACGGTCTTCAATAGTTCCCATTGTTTCAAGCTTCAGCCAGAAATGGCAAAATGAGGGCCATGGGCCTTGCAGCTGTTACTATTTCCCATCTCTCTGGATCAGTTCTGTGTTTTTGGAAAAGGCAGCTTGAGTTACCTGGGCATTCATTCTGCTGAGCTGGCAGTCTGGGCATTCAGTGTGACAGCAGAATTTGATCCCTCCTTTGACTCAGCAGTGAAGCCAAGAGACCCTCACCTGTCAGGCACTGAGCCCTAACAGTGATGTTATCTCTTTTGCCCTTGCAGGTACCCCTCATCTTCTTCTGCCCTCCTTAGTTCAGAACTAATAGTCCGTGTCTTATCTAAGGTCGAAAGGATGCTCAAAAGAAGCACACGCTGGGGCCAGGAATGGGTTATCAAGCCTCAAGTGTCTAGATGAAGTCAAGATAGAGAAAGGGTCTAGGGATTTTGAGCCCCTTCCCTCTGCTCAAAACAGTGTCTAAGTCAATTATTCACTGGTTTGTTCAAAGCCCCTTATATAGGCCTATCACTATCCTAGGTTTGGGGTATGCATGATTTTTTGCAAGTTAAAATCATAGCTATGTTCTTTCAGAGTTATCTGTGTTATCTTGTGCCCCTCATCCATCCATCCATCCATCCATCCATCCATCCATCCACCCACCCAACATCCACCATTCCTTTAGCCATTTTTACTACATAGTCATTGAGCATATATTTGATTAAGTTTTGTTTAAGTCGCAAAATATTTTTTAAGGAAATTTATGGCATAAACCTGGATGATACATGTCTTCTGGTTCATTAGAAACTTATAGTACTAATGAAGATAAAGATCAAATTTTAAAATGATGTACCAAGACTAATCAAGCAAGCACAAATGGCTGTGGAAGCACAGCTCATTCCGCGTTTACTAGAAATGGCATTGGGTGGGTAGGTGGGAGATGATTTCTTAGCTAGATCCTGAGAGATGGGTTGTTTGTCTGAATGCATTAGTATTCCAAGTAACAGCCCAACATGGGATAAAATTCTACACAGCAGAGCCATTCCTTTTCTCCCCAAATCCTCCCTCTTCCAACCCATCTAATTAACTCTTATTCATGATTATGATCTCTACTGAAATGTCATTTCCTCTGGGACATTTTCACAGAGCAACCTGAGACAAGAACAAATGCTTTATTATAATAGGACCAAGTACCCCCCCTTCATAGCTCCTATCAGAGTTGAAATTGGCCAATTAAATGTGTGATTATTTGATTAAAGGCCTTTTTCTTTAGTATAGTACAAGATTTGTATGGGTAGATGGGTAGGCAGGTAAATGGATGGGAGGATGGATGTATAGATATATGGATGCCTACGGGTACAGAAAAGGGCTCATATGAAAAAGACCGCACAGGGAAGCTAACAGATCCTTTACAATCTAGATTTATTCATTCTAGGGAGGAATAATAAGCCACTTTAACTATGCTGCCTACATATTATATGAGGAAGAATTCAGATATCACCCTTCAGTATATCTAAGGCACAGGACAAAAGAAAGGGCTTCTGCTTTGTTGTTTGTGCCCATCTACCTTAATACGAACGTCCTCTTGTGTTTGGCACAGTAGTCTCACTGCGAAGTTATTCCCGAACTCACAGCCACATGTGAACATACACACACATCCGAGCTTATCACTTACTATTATGCTTTCTTTTACTTTCTAATAGGGAAGTAATAAAATTGTCCTAGTTTGTTCTTCATTGCTGTGACAAAATACTCTGACCAATACCAACTTGGGGAGGAAAGGATTTATTTGTCTTACATCTCCCAGGTCACAGTTCATTAGGGAGCCCAAGGTAGGAACTCAGGGCAGGAACCTGGGAGCAGGAGCTGGAGCACAGGCCGTGGAGGAACACTGCTTACTGGCTTGCTCCCCTGGCCCCTGGCTTGTTCTCTTCTCCAACACAGGTCCACCTGCCCAGGGGTGGCTCTACCCACAGTGGGCTGGGCCCTCCCACATCACTCAACAATCGAGAAAATGCCCCACAGACATGGCCACAGGCCAGTCCAACGGAGGCAATTCCCCAGTTGAGGCTCCCTCAACCCAGGTGTGTCAAGTTGACACTAAAGCTATCCAGCACAAAAATGCAAATCTGGCATGATGAGTTGGAGAAATAAATTCTTTGATCACAAGAATTTGGAGCAGGGATGCAAAAGCCAGTCATGCCGCAGGTCAGACTCTTTATGAACTTGATTCTCTCTAGAGTCAGTCGGGGTTGGAAGAAGCAATGATCACAGGTGGATCTTAGATGATGTGTTGGGATGGACTGTCTCAAATGATGATGACATGTTCTTTCTCATCAAGGAGGTACAGAGGCTTCTAACATGCTTAATCAGGCAGGCTTCTGGGTGATTGGGAAATACAGATGAACTAGACATTGCTTTTTTTTTTAAAAAAAAAAAAAAAAAAAAGCTTACAGTCCTACACCCACTGTCGAAACTTAAATAGACATAGAATATGGTGTGTTAAATATTGAAATGGGGAAATATGGATAATGGAGTCAACAAACATTCTGCTGCCTTTGCCTTTAAAATTGTCCAGGGATTAGATTAGTGGTAATTTGACTACCTACCATCTTTTCCTCGGTTTTGGAGCCACCATTAATACATACATCCATGGCCCTAATTCTTGTGAATCTTATGTTTTATATTTACAATTCACATACCTTGCATCCAGCTTCCTAATTGATCTACACATGATCCATTAAATAAAAAAATTGTCTACAATTGGGAAAAGTAGAAGCGGTATCAAATTTTGTTAGTCTTTGAAGTAAAGTGTACCATCTAGTTCAGAAAGAAGGACGGGACATATTTTGTTGGTTTTTTTCTTAACTGCAGCAAACAAGAATACGTCAGCATAACCATATGCCAGGAGGGAAATATATGGCACGTAAGAATGTGTATAAATGGTAAAAGTGATAACTTTTCTGAGGAGGTGCTGGAATTTGAGGCCAAATAAGCTTACTATAGAGGTTTATAAGAAAATGAGAGGTGGCCAGACAACTGTAAAGGCCTCCCTGGATTGTTGAGAGCAGCTCACACTCAGGCCAGGAAATAACAAAGACTCATTTCCTCCCTGCAGCCATTCATGGGAGACAATTACTGTGATGCCATCAACAACCGAGCCTTCTGCAACTACGACGGTGGGGACTGTTGCACATCCACGGTGAAGACCAAAAAGGTACACCAATGTAGGCTGCTCACAGCTGCCACCTGCGTGGCTCTCTGCCTTGCTGATGAGGGTCGCTTCTCCATGTTAGACGATCCGGTTGTATTAGTGTTCTATCTTCACGTTTGACATCACTTCTTGCTTTAGTGCTTTCGTTAATTTAATATCATGTACTGGGCCCTGGATGATCTTTGCAGAGGTGGTCCTCGAAACTTAGGGTCAGGTATGAAAGCAGATATAGAAGTATAATAGTACTTTAAATACAGAGTACTGTGAAGCCTGGGTGAGTGGTCAGAGAAGGCCCTGAATCATGAGTGGTATCTAAACTACAACATGAAGGGTGAAGGGAAGGAAGAGGAAGATAGCAAGGAGAGGAGGCTGAAGTCCTGGAGAGAACACACATGTGTTCCCTCTCCCTCCCCCTCCCCCTCCTCCAGTCCCCCTTCCCTTTCCCTCTTCTCCCCCCTCCTCCTCCTCCTCCCTGTCTCTCTCTGTCTCTGTCTCTGTCTCTCTCTCTCTCTCTTTTGGTCTCTTGAGACAGGGTCTCCCTATGTAGCCCAAGCTGGCCTGGAACTCAGTATGTAGACCAGGCTGACCTTGATCTCATAGAGATCTGCCTGCGGCTACTTCCCAAGTGCTGAGATTAAAACTATGTGCCAACACACCCAGCTTGAGCACACATAATTTAAGTAATATGTCCAACGTAGAGGGGAGGAGAGAGAATGGGGCACTGCTAATGAGGACGTTTAAGCCTGTTAAACACCCGATAATCAATTTTGATTTTCTGTCTGTGGAATTGGGAGTGCATGTTGGAAGCTGTGGTAGAGGGGTCTTGGCTATGATTTTCTGTCTGTGACATTAGGATGCATATAAAATGTTTGTAGTAAAACTGGAACATTATATGAGATGTTCTTCAAGCGCCCCTGAAAAATGGCCTCCTTCATTTGCTCCCCGAGTAGAGGTAGGACCAGAGTTTGGAGGCCCAGCCAAGAGCTGAGAGTGGAGTGATAAACCAGGGCATTGGGAGCTGAGCAGCTTTCAGGTGATGAATGTGTTCGTGGGAAATTCTTCTTGTTCAGAGTCATCTACCATCTGAAATGAAAAGTTGCTCAATCTTGGAGCTCAGTTGCTCTAATATTTCATTTGAAAGAGCTGGGAACTGAGTTCCTAAAACAGGAAAGGAAAGGCATCAGAGTCACAGCTGAAGAGTTCTCAATGATTATCTGTCAAAAACTTTTTGTTTCATTAATGGGACACTGAGCCCATAAAGGAGGGATGGTTTGTGCCAGATGGCAGAATGAAGGATACAAACAGATCAAGTTCCTGGCTCCCAACTTAAGCCTTTGGTACTGAAACATCCTTAAGGAAGTTGGTTGCTTTAAGAAACATGATCAGGCCTTACAGTGCAGGGTTGTTTAGGAATATACTCAAACTAGAGCTATTAACTATCAATATTTGCACGACAATAAGACAATAAGCTGAAAACAGTTGTTGGCTGACAAAGAAGAAAACTGGACTTATCTAGAATCAGCCAGTCCTTCAGTGGGCAGTATTTTCTAGCATGTCTGACCTGTGGTTTTGATTTTCATACTTTAAAAAAATTTATTATTTCTTATTTTTTGCATATGAGTACAAGGCCTGCATATATGGAAGTGCACCCATGTTGTGCAGAGCCCACAGAGGTCAGGAGAGGGAGTCAGATCCCCTGGAACTGAGCCATGGACAGCTGTTAGCTGCCATATGGGTGCTGGGAACCGATCCTAGGTCCTCTGCAAGAGTGGCCAGTCCTCTTAGCTGCTGAGCCCTCTCTCTAGCCCCTGGTTTTTGTACTTTTGATAGAACACTGAAGAAATAAATATTCTGCTTAATAGAGAAGAATAAAATCAGTTTCCTGTTAATAAATTTATGATTCTCTAATAATAAAACCATATATTAGGTTTGGCGACTATATGTGTTTATATATATACATATATATGTATATATATATATATATATATTCCCTTTTGTGGGGAAATCCAGAAAGAAGAGAACAGAAGAATTTATCTAATCTCTTTCAGCTCGAATAAAATCACTGCTTTTTGTTTATTTTGAATTTTACACATTTTTTGAGAGGTCTACACATTTATATAATGAATTTTAGTCATTTTCACACACACCCCACATTCCTCTGTCTTATCCCTCTCTGCCTGTCGTTGGAACCCTTCTTTTCAAAAAGTCCCCTCCAACATTCATGTCTTACTTTTGTGTGTGACGCACTGAGTTTAGAGTTTCTTTCCTGTGGGTAGGTGGGCTATTATTTACTAAATCAAGGGTAACACATCAGCGGCTACATCAGTGAAGACAGGGACACCGTCTTTTTGGTGTGTCTTATTTTATATATTTTGTGTCAGGGCATATACGTTTCTGTTCGCATCTCTGCATTTCCTGTTTGGGATCTAGTTTTATTTACTTGGCATAGGAAATTTTACATGTATAAATAATCTACCACTTCTGTGAGCTTTTCCGGTGTAATTTTTTGCTGTGTTGTTGATTATTTGCTTGTGGCAGGCAGTAACTTATGTTATATAACCACTCACTTTGACTTTTCTTTTGAACTTTTGAGTTCTTTCAGCTTCTTTGCAGATAGTAGTTTTATAGCACTAATTATTCCTTTATAATTTGCCCTTAGGATTCAAATTACTAGATTGAAATTATAAGCATCTTTAAGTCTCTTAATATCTGTTTCTAAATGAATATAACTTAGACTTTACCACATTTGAGTAGTCTGTTATTAAAAATAGAGAGTGAAGTTTGTGTTTTAAATAGAAGTTTCTCTAGAATTGCAACACCATCTGACATCATAAGTTGGCAAAAGAGTACCTCTGGCTAAAATAATTTTCCTATGTACTGTAATTTATAAACTAAAATATTATAAAAGTCTGTTTTTTGGAGGGGAGAGTATCTTTAAATGTATTACTCTTTTTACCGAGTACATGGTGGGGAGATGATGTCATGATACTGAAGTTCAGGTGTAGATTCCAAGTTATTATAGTGATTTTATTTACAATGTGTACATATGTGCATGCTCTGTGTGTGTGTGTGTGTGTACATGTGTGTGTTTAAGAACACCGAGGCACCATTTGACTGTTTCTGAGATGTACGCAGCTGCAATAACTTTAGACTACAGGGCCCTGATGTAAGTATTGCTTTTTCTCTAAGGGACCCAAAGTCAGATATTTGATGATTCTGAACGTGAATCCTCATCTTTCCATTCTTCATATCTTTCCTTCTGCATCTACATTGCATGTGTAGTTTTGGATCTTTCCATTGACATCTACTTCGTGTTGTCGGCCTGTCCCATTGCCCCAGGCTTCTTTCTTCCAGGGAACTGACTGTCCACTAAACATTCTCTCTGGACCAGGCTGTGAATGCACATGCAGCTCTTGCCTTTCTGAGACATGTCTATTAGGGATCCTGATAACCAAGGAGTTAGTAATACTGGAATCAGGAACCTTTGTGTAAGAGGCAATGAAGAAAAAGTGCAGGACTTCAGGAAAACGAGTGTGAAGGTCAGAAAAGATTTCCCGAGAATTTATATTAATATCTAAGGAGGAAGGAAGTCTCGCTGAAAGTGAATATGGTTGAGGCGAGAAAAGGAGGGGTCGGGTACATGGCCTATAATATGAAGGAAGGATTAGAGAAGCTAAAGGACTCTCTTTGGGCATGTATGACTTTATCATCATTAGTTCAGTTACCCACGGGTGTTAGGATTTTTTCAAAGTCAAGATTCTAAAAGAAGAAATGTATCTCAAATTAACAACACACTTCCCTCACTAAATTGCCCAATATACCTTTTAAATAAGCACCAACTGCTTGTAACTTTTCGTATACATATATGGGTTTACAGAGGATGATAGCAAGGAAAATCAAGAATACAAACATGTGGGGCTGGAGAGATGGCTCAACAGTTAAGAACACTGGCTGTTCTTGATGAAGACCCAGGTTCAAATCCCAACACCCACATGGCAGCTAACAACTGTCCATAACTCCAGTTCCAGGGAATCCTGACAGTCTCTTCTGACCTCCATGGGCATTGCACAACATGGGTGCACTTACCTGCATGCAGGCAATACACGTATACACATAGAATAAAAATAATAAGTAAAGGGGCTGGAGAGATGGCTCAGCAGTTAAGAACACTGACTGTTCTTGCAGAAGACCCAGGTTCGCATCCCAGCACCCACATGGCAGCTAACAACTGTCCATAACTCCAGTTCCAGGGAATCCTGACAGTCTCTTCTGACCTCCATGGGCATTGCACAACATGGGTGCACTTACCTACATGCAGGCATAACACTCATACACATAAAATAAAAATAATAAATAAAATATTTTTTAAAAATAATAATAAAAAAGGAATACAAACATGCAAGCAAACTACCATGTATGTCAGACACTCTCCTGGATTCCTCTTTAATCCTCATGTCAACCCTGACAGGTCAATATTATTACATTCATAGAACAGACAAACTAAACTTGGGCTCCAAATACTCATGTGACTTGCCCAAGTTCACTTGGCCAGTGATCGGCAAAGTTCAAATTCAAATCGAGTTCTGTCTGACTCACAAGTCCTGCTCTTTCTCCTGCATAGGGCTGTCTCAGATGAGGAAAATACCTGTGAATAGGGCCTTGTTCTCAATGCACCTGGGCATGGCCCTCCCAGTTTAGGCTGGAGACATTTTATGGTGAACCCAGGCTGCCAGGGAACTGGGGTGTGGGGCCCTCCCTGTGGCATATGAAGGCAGCTATCCCAGTAGCAGCCTTGCCCAAGCATCCTTGACATCTTGAGATACGCAGATAGAAGGTTCTTCTGGTTTTACATGGAGTGGGAGAAATTTCTGCTTCTATCTGAAGCTTCCACATTAGGAAGCCTCTTAGGGGAGGGGAAAGGTTTTCTTCATTTTATACCTCTGATCTTACCTGTTCCACCTATTTAATCCCTACCTGTACCCTTGGCTCCAGTTCTGTATTATAGGAAAGTTCCAAGCATCCCGTCTGGAACTCAGAAACTAACCCATAGCACAGGTGTACTGCAAACATCCTCACAAATCACAGGAATGCCTTCACTGAGCACCTACTATGCACTGAACTGTGCCTGGGCTCTCTGGACGCATTGTCTCATTTAGAGTTCAGAACAACCCAGCAAGGAAGAAAATAGACTCAGTGTGGTAAAATCACGAGTGTAAAGTGACAGAGCTCTATGTGAGATTAGGATTCACTACCTCTAAACAAGTCATACTAGTGAGTATTTACTAATAGCTGACTGTTATAAACAGTGTTAACTGCTATTCCATGTCACTTCATTTCATTAGCACAGTAGCCCTGTTGTGGATGTTGATGAAACTCTGGTTTAGAAAGGCTAAGGTCACCCAGTCAGTGAGTAGTAGATATAAGATACAAATCTACAGATCTCAAACCACATGTCACCAGCCCCTAACCTCTATGAACACCTTCTCGCAGTGGACTTGAGGCTCATCAGACCATCTTGTGCCTCCCTTGTAGGTGAGTGCCTTACTTCATCCACATCTTCTAATGGAGCTCTTGACATGCACTCCAGGCCCAGGGTTAATCTCTCAGTGCCTTTTCCTAAACTTCCTTCCACCTAAGGCTCTTTCTAGTGCCAAGAGCTGGGTCTTCCCAGTTGCTTGGCCCAGTGTGATGTCTGTCCACTCCCTCTATGTGCAGAGACCACTTTTCCCTACATCCACCTTGTGGAATAGACAGGACGAGACTGGCAGATGAAAGCAATACAGTATAAGAAGCTTTGTCTGGCAAGAATATCCAGTGTCCCATCCAGACACCTGCTGGCGGTGTGAGGCAAAGAGGAAAGGGCAGGACTCAGCTTCTTCAGATGCTGGTTTATTATGTTCTTGTTGGAGCCACAAGCCTTGAATACAAAGCAGGTTTCCAGGATGGTTGCTCCCATGATTTTCTTTCATAAAAAAGCATGTCAGATTAATATTGGAGTCATTCTAAGTAGGGACGTGTTGGGACTGTGATGCAGGAAGGGGAAATACCCTTAACATATTAGACATATCAGAATTTCAGATGAGGATTCTAGTTATTTTCATGTTTTAGATGACTAGTAAGAGACCGATTCTGTGAGATGCCTTAGGAGTTAGGATGGTAGGAGTTAGAACTGGTTATCTCTGAGACTGTAGACAGGCCTGGTTCACCTTGGATTCTTATGTCTTGATATTTGTGTGTCTGCGGACTCATGATATGACTTCTTAGGTGATATGGTCAGGACTGCGACCACAGAAAATAAGAAGAGGCCATCTCATTAGTACATCCCTACACAGGATGGCACATCAAGGGCTGAAAATGCTGGCAGGGCTGCCACATTTATTTGCTAAGTCTAAAGAGCAGAAAGTACATCTCTTTTGTTCCAAGTTCCAATGAACCTCAGTATTGCTTGTCCTACAATAGGTTTTCAACACTGACTAATAAATCGTTAGAGAATGAGTGGAGTAAGGGTAATCCCTGCTATGGAATAGCTGCTGTGATATGTCTCATGCAATAAGTTTATCTTGAGGATAAGTGCCTGCATACTTACGTGCACGGTTAATGGAGATATGGCAAATGAGGCATGATAACAAAGCTTCTCTGAAAAGGTTATACCACAAGTTATATAATGTATGTAGAACATCTTACCAGGCATGAGGTTTGATAAAGGAGCAGACACAGGTGTGAGAAGAAGAAGATGGTCTTATGGAGAGGGCATGGTCTATGCTAGGCCTCAGACATCAAGGAAAGTATGAAGCAAGCTATAGTTTCCTGAATATAGCCAGATCAGCACACTGGGGAAGAGGTAAGAGAGAAACCTTATGACTTAAGCCAGGGAGTCTGGTCATTGTACAGAGGCAGTGGGAGAACACAAAGAAGATTGTAAGCACTGATCAAGCTTAGAGGACACAGAAAGGCTCCTTGGAAGGTGGGTAGATATGATGAACTTAAAGGATTAGTGACAGAAAACATGCAGACAGCTAAACAGACTAACCTAACACTTTCATGTCTGATGATCACTGACTTCAAAAGTTTTCCATCTCCCTCTCATTAAGGTTAGCCCTTACTTTTTGTGTGGATGGAAAAAAATAACCTTTCATGTTCACTTGGTACTATGAAGGAATCCAATCTTTCTGTCCCCAAAATTGTCCTCCCCATCGCTGTAATCAACATCATCATCCCGACCATCATTATCCTATCATTGTCAATGTCAACATCACAAGTTCACATCTCCATGACCAGAATGACCATGATTATCATCACCATCATTTAATGAACACAAGCATACAATGTGCTGAATACTTTCCCTCAATTGTGCACTTTGAGCATAGTAATTCCTCAGGGAATTACTTTTACCTTTCTAGACACTAAAGCTCAGAAAAGTAACTTGCTTAAGAGCATACTCTAAGCCAATCAAGAACTCAAACCCACATCTTCTTTTCATCTCTACAGTACACTCCTGCATTTAACCATGCTTTCTTACACCATTTTTTTCACGTGAATACTTTATCCACACTCAAACAAGCCACTGTATTCATTGATTGCTCCATGCTCCACTCCAGGGACTGTATCACCTTACCTCCAAGAACATAGAGTTTGCATATGTCATGCCTTCACTTACTTAGCCTGTTAGGTATTTATATGTAGTGTGCAAAGTCCCTGCGACTCAAAGGCGATATGACTCACCCAAGGTACTGCAAGTCTATTGGTGCAGAATCAAAGCTTTTGGACCACCGGCACAGAGTACCTCTTGTTTCTGTACCACAGGGCACAGGGCGCCTCTTGTTTCCTACACACACACACACACACACACACACACACACACACACACACACACCATTCTCTGTTACCTCCCTGTTGAGTCTGAGTCAGAATCTAGCCCTTGCCTGTCTCCCAGCTCCAGACCAGGGCTACAGCCAAAGCCTTGTGGAATAGTTAGTTGCCTGAGCTGCATTCCTGAATTATTCATACCCACAGATGAAGGGGTTAGCATGGGTAGTTTGCTGGGGGTGGGGAGGAGAAACCCTGGGCCTGAGCACCATTCTCTAATGCAGAGGAAAAGGGAGAGAATTTTGGCTTGGAATAATTGATCCAGGTTTGTTAACTTAGCCTAGACTGGAACAGCATAGCCACATGGTTATTGGGAATCTTCAAATAGGACCTTGTCACTATGATGTGTTGTAGGTTTGCGTGGGAGGCTACCTGGGAGAGATGGTTGGAAGCCATGTGGAAAGTCAGGGAACATGGAGATCAGCCTCAGTTTTGTTTATTTATCAGAGTATGATGCTTCTCCTTATGCCTCAGTTTTCCCTCTGCACTGAAAAGACCCTGCCTCCTGTTCTGTCTGCTTCTTGGAGGATGGCAGTGAACAGTGATGACAAACACAGATACATCCCTGGCTGCCTCCCAACCAGTGACTCATTTCTTTGCACCTTAATTTCCTCTAAGGTATAAAACAGGGGTAGTAAGAATAGCTGCCTTATTAGGGTTGCTGGGAAGCACTGAATGAGATAATGCATGCTGAGATTAGTCAGGGCCAGGTTCATCGTAAGGGACAAAGGTTTAAGAGACAGCAGTCAATCCTTCCAGGTTATGAAGAAAATGCTTTCTTTTGCACTCACTTGTTTAAACACTCGGGTTTGGAATGGAGTTAGAATCTTGTATTAGCCCCTTACTACCTAATGCTAAGTCCAAAGCCTAGTTGCTTTTGCTTCAAATTCTGAACCAAAATGGCAGAGTCAACAACTTAACGTGGAAATCACCTGGCTTATAGAAGGCCCCCAAGCATTGCTGATGTGTTCATACACTGGTTTTCAGGGTTTGAACCTCCACAAACAGGTGTTCTCCAATTTCTTTCAGACCAAACGTATGAAAACCTGGGAATTTCTACCTTTCTCATGCCAGGATCAGACCCTTAAGCAGTGAGGAAGTATGTGAGAAAGAGACCTGAAGATAGGCTCTGAACAGGCAGCTCACAAAAATGCATACTCTTTGCAACTTTTCATCAGATTCTCTTGGAAGCTGGTTTGGAGAAGGGTTGATTTCATCAACTCCCCACCAGAACGTCGTGTGATCTTTATGAGGATCCTACATCATAAGGCCTACAACTGAGTTCCAAACTTCTACCATGGTCTCATTAACATACCTGTATTTACCAGAACACGGTGAGCACAAGGAGGTGCTGGATCTATTTCAGAGACTCAACCTTCTAGACCCTATTGTGTTCTATGTTTCACTTTCAAATATGTCTCTTTGGAAAATGACAACATTTCCTGGGCTGGCCTTGGTAAGAAAGAGAACAGAAATCCCACTCCAACATAATCAGACCAAGTTGAGAAGCAAACTTGTGGCAGGGTTCTGCCAGCCAATGACTTTGGAAAGGAAATGGAAATGGAGAGGGCAGGAAGAGAAACAGGTAGAGCAGAGTTTATGGGCAAAATCGATGTTTCTAGCTCCCAGGCAGGAGGTGGGGGTAACTCAGTGGGAGAGTACCTCTAGCATGCGTTATGTCCTAGGCTCAATTCTCAGAAAAATACACACACACACACCCTATAACCCCACGGCATCTAGCTCTCCTTTCTAGTCAGGACTTTGTTTTTCCACGTTTCCCATACTAAGAAGGATTTTCAGCCAGATGGGCAGGTAGAGACCATGGAGACCAGTACTTACCATGCACTTAGGGCAACTGAAGTCCAGAGAGGGGAAGTAACTCATAGAACGTCATCAGAAAATGACCCCAAGGGCAGAGACTCCCTGACTTGTGTTACTTTTCTGTTCATGCATTCATGTGCTCATTCAGTGATGGGTTCCTTAAGTGCTATTACTTGGTAAAGATTCAGTTCAACAGTAAACCTGGCCTTTTTCCAGGCTGATCTAACATATAAATGAAAAGTAACCTTAGCTGAGGATCTGTTGGCACTGATTGCTGCTGGGTGAGGGAGAGTCAATCATCTTTAAGGGCGTGACACTAACGCTGACCAGGCTCCAGTGGATGAACTCACATGGAGGGACATCTCAGCACACAGACTTGACTTGATAGACCTTACCATCTATGACAGAATGCATGAAATCCTGAGTGGCCTATGGGGGGCAGGTGTACAGATAGGGGTGGGGTCTAAATATGATTAAGATACATTGTATGGAATGCACAAACTTTCAACAAAATATACACTAAGAAATGTAATTCTGTGTAGGAAGGATATAAAAGTAATTTGTGGTGATGCCACATGGAAGAGATGATACCATATTTGGCCAAACCAAAGAAAAAAAGGATAAGAGGTTGAGAAAAGAACTGGGGAAGGGCCATCAGAACAAAAAATATGACTTCCTAAAGACTTAAAGGTATTTTTTTGTCTTTAAGTCTATTTATATGATTTATTATATTTATTGACTTACATATATTGAACCATTCCTACATCTCTGGAAAAAAAGCTGACTTGATTATGTTGGATGATCTTTGATGTGTGTCTAAATCTGCACATTTTACCTCGCATTGAACACACCTTATGTGCTGGACCATGTGCTGGGGTTCCTCTGTGCTTCCTCTTGTCTGATCCTCACAACTATATGACACCCAGTGGTTTATGTTGTTGTTTTTAAAACTCCTTTAATAGATGTAGAAACATCCCAGTGAAGGAATGTTCCTCAAATTGTTCGGTGAGAATGAGTCAAGAAGATGCCAGTTGGTGCTCTCTACACTAGCTCAGCTGTTGGAATTCGACTTGGCTCTGCACTCGGTTTCCCCACATGGAACAGAGGGGTTTCTCTGTGTCTTTTTAAGTTCCAAACATTGTATGTTTCTCCTGAAGGTGAAGAGTTTATAGAAAAATAATTCTAAGAGGCTGTGAAGGAATGCTTTAGATTCTAGAGAAAACATTTTAGATTTTTTTTTTTTTTTTTTTTTTTTTGCCACAAAGTCTTCGAGGCTAGAATGTAAATGTCCTAAACAAGGAAGAGCAAATAAGTGTAAATGAAAAGATAAGTGCTGAGTGGAAAATAGGCAGAAGCCGCCTAGCACAGCATCAAACACCTGTTAATTGAAAGGTGAAATAAAGATGTCGTAGACGTAAAGAGGTGGAGCGAGAGAGAGGGAAAAATAAATAGAAATTCATTATTTTTGTGGCTTAGGCTCTGAGAAAACAAGAATGAACAAGACTGAAATTGTCTCTACCTCAGTAGCCACAGCAATGGTGGGAGGATGGGAGAGAGAGAGAAAGAACAGAGGGAGAGAGAGAGAGAGAGAGAGAGAGAGAGAGAGAGAGAGAGAGAGAATGAGTTTACAAGCACATGAGAACAAGGAAGAGAAGATGCTCTTAGAGACCGGTATGAGCACTCGGAGACCCTGCCCAGGCAGGAGGCGAATGAGGTCATTAAATTCATCTGCGCAGATGGGGACCCTCTGGGGAAAGTTATAAGCAAATGTCATGATGCAATACAGTGAAATCGACTTGCATTAGTTCAGGCTGGGACTTCAGCAGGGGTTTCACGGCACTCTTTGGAAAAATGGATCACGTGCCGGATGGGGAAGATAGTCACTCTGCTGGGCTTTTTCTATCACTTTCCAACCCAAGGTCACAGCACATAAAGGGATAGACTGAGAAGGAACTTTGGCCTCACACATTTCCTATGCTAACGTCTGTTTCCAAGATTCTTCTCACAAATTTAATTCAGAACTTGTATGTAAAAGCCTTCCTCCTTAGGATTTCAGGACCCTCCAAGGTTGCCTAACGTTGCCTGAGCTTACTTTTGCATCATTGCCTCCTGAAACAAAATCTTGCCAGTTTGTGCAGAGAGCTACATTTCCTTAAACACTTTCTTTTCTTTTAGTTTGATCATCGCAATTGTTCTACGTGTTAGATATGCTATTGCAGGATTATGTTAATTGACTTCAGTAGCCTTCATTGCATTTTTCACACATGACTCAGCTCTTGTAGTGTGCCCCTGTAAAGTGGATCTTATTATACCAGTCCTCACCAAGGCTCAGAGAGAAGAATCCTGTTTTACTTCAAGTACCAGGATGTATCACCTATTACGATGAGCAAATACCTGTCCCTTTCGCAGCTTGCATTTCTTTACTGATAAAAGGTGATTGCCATAGAAGCCTTTTTATAGAGCTTTCAAAGGGACCTGGTGTTTTCTTCTCTGAAAATTACATTGTCTGACTCATGGCAAGTACCTTTCCAATTGCAACCTGCTACAATGACTCTGGTACTATTCAAAAAAGTTATCATAGTACTAAGAAGAGGCAGAACTGTGGCTTGACCTTGAATTTTCTGTTTTCCAAATCTAGTGACTGCCTCACCAATAATTACTGCTTTCCCTCTACAGGTCACTCCCTTTCCTATGTCTTGTGACCTACAAGATGACTGTGCTTGTCGGGACCCTGAGGCCCAAGAACACAGCCGGAAAGACCTTCGGGGATATAGCCATGGCTAAAGAAGGACAAGGAGTTGTGAAAAGATTTCCCAACGCCAGGACCCGCATCCTTCTGGTATTGATTTCACAGTCTGCTGCTCAATGAAATGGCCTCTCCACACCAGGGATCCTTAGCACCCAACCGGTCTGCCTTTAATTTCACCAAGGAAGGACTCACTGTGGGGCAAATGAACCAAGTCTCACCATGTTGAATGATGGAATGAAATACTATCCCACAGTCTGAGATGGATTGCATATATGCAGTCCCAGAGCCTCTGAAAATCCTAACCATTTGTCACATGATCACAGCAAAAAAAAAAAAAAAAAAGTTCTGTATCTAGGAGTATGCACATCTGTGGTTAGTGCACATGCATGCATAAATACCCACACAAACATCTGCGTGAGGGCAGCTTGGAGATTAAGCAGAGAACGAATGGAGCAAGGTCAGTCTTTCCTTTCCCAAGCTCCTAGCCAAGCTGTCCTTGGGAGAAAGAGTTACAGACACTGAGACCAAGTGTTGAGATGCCAATATAGCTCACACTCTGGGGCTCAGAATACACAGGGCATGCGCAATTGTGCAGTCTTTTTGGGATTGGAAGTGAAAACAGTCTGTGACTACCAACTTTCTAGGGAACTAGGGCCTAGGAAGAGGTAGCTATTCCAAGGTGTGAAAAGCCCCTAATTCTTCTGCTGCCATGGGGATTTTGCCCCAACACCCGGGTGCAAGGCCTAGCTGGAAATGGCTAAGGACTACCAAGTCAAGGTATTATACCGGCTCCCTGCTTGAGGTGTGAGGTCATCATATTCCTTCTGGCTCCCACCCATCCCCCAGATCTTACCTTGGGACCACATTTGCTGCTACTTTTCCTGCTGCTTTTCTTACATGTTGAGTGCCCCAAGATGGTAAAACTAGGTTAGAACAAACTCCATACAACCAAGTAGTCTGCCTTAAAAGTGATTCTCTTTTTTTTCACAGTTCCTCACTCCATGGCCCTTCTGCAAGACAGAAACCTTCATGGGCTTATGTCCTCCCTGGGTGGACTTCTCATTCAGGGAGTTGAGGAACTTCAGATGCTAGAGCCCTTCATGTGAGACCAGAATGTCTAAGCCAGTGTTAGATTTTATGTTCAAGTGGAACAGTGTTAATCTTTGGGGATGCTAAAGCCATCCAGAGGCTGTTGTAATAGTCAGAACTTGGGTTCTTGTCCTTATCCCAGTCTTCCTAGCTTCCTGAACTAGAGCAGGAATTGGACCACAAGAAGCTCACTGCTGCTCTAAATAGATACAGTTCTAAATTATCTTGGATGTGGTTAATGTGGATTGTATGCTAGAGGAACATCAGAGGGAAGTCCTGGAGATTAAGCCTCAGTACCCAACAGTCATCACATTTTCCACACATGTTTCCAGCTGCCAATACTTCTTTCCACACCCGTTGCTGGACAACCCTGTTTTCCTTCCCATATTCAGTCTTCAAATGTTAAGAGGAAATGAGTCAATTGCATATGAATGCCAACAATATTTTCAGGGCCTCCTCGCCTCTTTTCAGTTACCTGTCCACGCCCTCTGAATTAATATGGGAACAGATTAACACAGGATGAGGTGGAGAAAGTAGTTACATTTGATATACTTTGTGAAATGTGGAGCTGGGAAGCAAGGAGATGATGGGAGGATCTAAATGAATTGTGTAATACAAAGATGACTGCACATCAACTGATCTCAAGTCCGGTGGAGACAACCAATGAAAGCAAATGAACTGAAATGGAAAATGCCAACTCATGTGCAGACCTCCTGGTTCCAGTATCTAAGGCAGGCATCTTTAATCCATCATGGCTTTTCTTTTACTACTGGGACCAAAAGTAACTCTAGAAACTGTGTTCTTATATCATACCCAATAACCTTTTCCGGATGATCAAGAACACTTGAAAAAGTATCTATTGGCCGTTTGTGGTCTGCTATACTAAATATACCAAGGTGCTTTCTGCACAGGTGCCCATAAATAAGGATACAGTGCTTAGTTAATGTAGCTTGTCCTGTATTACAGCCTCAGAGTTTGAGGTCTAGAATGGAGAGGTGGCCTCCCTTGCAAAGGCCAAGCACTTTTCCTTTATGTTGCCTCGTTACCAAAAATCATTTTGAATTTATATCCAGGGCATTCTTTTCTCCTGCAATTACCAGGACCAACCCTTAGCAAAAACTAAAGACACTATTAAGAGAGTTGGCCTTATTGTGTATCGTTTTCCAGGTCTTCAAACTCTTGTCAACTCTTGGGCCATCCCTTGCCCCAGATGTGCCATGTCAGCTTAGATAGTGCAAGCTACTGAAGGGCCAGCCCTACCAACGGCTCATTATACCCATAAGCAGTACGTTGCTAAAAGTCAGATTACAGAAACCACAGAAAGATTTTATGAGCCTCTCTGAAATCAATTCTCATCCAACTCTACCCTCACTTCTGCTTCTGTCTGTCCCTGTACTCCCAAGATTCTAAGAGGCTGGCTCTTATTTTAAGATACTCAGGCTGAATTGGGTTCTTTCAGGTGAAGTCTCACCCGGTCACCTCCTTTCTGTCATTCAAACCTGTTACTAACAAATTTGTATTTGCTAAGGATATTAGACAAAAGAGGCTCCATGATTGGTGACCTGTCTCGTGCCTACAAGGAATGTGTAATTCACAGGCTCTTTTCAGACCTTGGTACAGGACAGTCAGCTCTATTTATTCAATGCACTAATTCCCAGTTCCATTTTCTTCCTGGGAATAAACTCCTCATCACATCCCCTCAGTCATCTGTTTAGGACAATGGTGTAATCAGGAGAAGGCGGATCTGAAGCTCTGCTGTGCATCCACAGCTTTGAGGCCCTAAAACACTTGGGAGTTGTGCAGCTGAGGAAGCATCAGTCTGTCAGCAGCAAGGAATCAAAGATGAGGTGGACAGTTCTTTGAGCCCCATCTGGAAAACCATTCCAAGCCACAACCCTCACTGTTTGCCCAGAGGACTTGCATTACCCCCAGATTCTGTGCCAACAAGCCTGTGAGGGAAGTCAGTGTGGGATGTCAGTCAGTCCTTGGGAAGTCAGTGTGGGTAGGTGAAGTGGGGTGCAGAGGAAGGGAAATATTAATAGTCTTAAATAGCAGGCCTTTGGAGAAGGAGGGTATCAGCTGCTACTCTTGGCTTCAGCGCATTGGGTCACTGCCGAGACAGTTCTCTTGGTCTTATTCCCACCTTGGCCAATGCCTAAATGCTATTTGTTGAAAATAATTCTTTGGGACAGATTTCAGCTACCTCCCTTCCAGGTTTGATTTAGCTTTGCTGTAACTGTCAATTTTTTATAGGCCTTACCTGTATTTTTGTTTTTGTTTTAGTTTTCTTTTTTAAAGAAATAGAAGAAGAGATGAAAGAAAGAGAAAGAAAAGAAAAAAAGAGGAAGGGAACCATTAAAAGTCAGTCATGTTAACAGTTTTGAGGGTGTGTGTGTGTGTGTGTGTGTGTGTGTGTGTGTGTGTGATTTTTTTCTGGAACTACTTCAAGTGAGAAAATAGAAATTGATGGTGACAAAGCTGTACAGATAGAAATTACTAGAAGACAATACGATTACAAGGAACTAAAATGCATGATTAAAACCTAAAAATAAGAACCTTATTTTTATGCTTCCTAATGGAAACTGTTTATTCTGCAGACTCAGTAGATAGATACAACATAAAGATTTCCCTAGAAGACATAGAGTTGGATTTTATATCACTGTCTGTTATTTTCTGTACATTGTGGTAGGTCCAGGAAAGAAGGCATTTTCTTCCTTGAGTTGTAGTCAGTGGGGTATTTTGTTCATTTGTTTGGTGGCTATACATGGTAGAGGGGAGTGGGGATGGTTTGATATTGGTTTTTCCCTAATGTTAAGGGCACATATAGTGTCATACTTTTTCCACTATAAGATATTTGTGTATGCCAGTGTGGCCCTGGGCTTCCAAAAGACTACACCCAGAACCACACAGTGCAGCCCAGTGCCTAAGAAGCTGTTACATGACTGGACAGGTGATCCCAATGAATTTAGAGAAACAAAACAGACCAAGTAAATAAGTGACGTTAAAAACTAAATAGCAAATGAATACAATAAAAGCCTTTTTTGTAATTTATTCAAGTTTTGCCAAATTCCTAATAATCATTTACTTTTAAGAGAAATGGAATAACTGTCAAGATAGACATTTATGTGCCTGGCATAAAGCTCTAGGATGCGCGACTTCAGGCAGTAGTTTGCTCAGTGATCTTGAACAAGTCATCCAATTGCCTCCACATTTGCCTCAGTTTCTCTAGCTGTAAAATGAGGATATTACTACTTACCTACCTCACAGTGGGAGGACAGAGGATCGTGAGGTCCTGAGGTTTTCAATGGACTGTGGCAATCTGTGAGAACCAGGGCTTGATACAAAATCCAAGGGTTATTTTTTAAAATGCACAGGCCCATTGCCCTTTCCAGAAATAAGGAGTGCTTGACTGATACTTCAAGGTGCAGAGCTGGAATTCCTGGATTATAGTCCACCTTAAGTGAGTGTCCTGGAGAATATTTCATTCTTTAGTTTCTCCTCCCTTATGCTGGCCAGTTCAATAATTTGATCAAAAGCCAATTACTTCCTATAGTGTGAAAGTCAGTTTACTGTCATCTATTAAGATTTCCGGGCCATTTCCAATTTACAAAGGAAAAGGGTCTCATGTCTCTTCCCCAGAAGGCTCCTTACTTTTCAGACTCAAGTTTCCACATCAAGTGTTTCATTAAGGAAAGAGAGTGACATTCTGAAGGCAAGCAAGATGGGGCTTCTTAAACTATACACCAGCAGTCAGTGAGGAGAACTTCAAAGAATTATTGAATTGCTTTCTTGGGTCTCTGTAATCAATAACCTGTCTGCAGATATCTATCTATATAAAGATATTATATATAAATAAAAATTTACATATATATGCACATGTATATATAGTTGTACATATATGTGTGTATATATATACTTAAATGTAATATTTACAAAATAAAACTGTGATCTCGTCTAGAGAAAATGTATTCATATTACAAACTGCTCTTCCATATTTATGTATCATATATCTTTTTATTATTGTTCTAATTATTGTGGGTATTTCTAATTATTATGATGTTGAAATCTGTTTGGCACCTTCTGGAAGCTACCAAAAATGACTCTCCATTGAAGTGCTTAGAATCTGTTCTCATGAAAATCTACTGGCCTACTGTAAAAAAAAAAAAAAAAAGAAAAAGAAAAAAAGAAAGAAAGAAAGAAAGAAATCAAATAAAAAAAGACAGAAAACAATCTAAACACCAAAAACTAAATACAACTCCAATCCTTTTCTGTACCTCACGCGCATAAATTTGCTGCTCCTATTTTGGGTTTTATTTTTTCCTGTTTATGTGTTTTTATGGATCTAAGTTAAGTCTTTCAGCAATATATAAAAATGTAAATAGTAAACTTTATTTATTAAGAATGTCATCTTTTTTAATTTATATTTACACAATGGTTCATCTAATTTATTTTTTCTATATGGTTTTAAATACTCAGAAATATTTTGCTGTTCATGGTATTTTTCATTCTGTTCACATGGATTTGTTTTTCCATATGGTTTTCTCTGGTCTCATTACAGGTTGGATCTCACACATACACAAAAATCATGTCAAAGACCAATATTTTGCCACTGTTGATTATTATACCTTAAAGTTCTATATTATGAAAATATATTATAGCTTGTCTGCTTCAGTGTGTTGTGTTGTTTTTTTTTTTTTTTGTAGGTTGTAGAATTTTACAGAATTGCCCCCTCACAAACTAACATGAAAACCACAAGTGCTTAGGCTTGAAAATGCAATGATAGGATGAAATTGAGTTCAATATATAGCAAATCCTCTATATAATTCATGAAAAGTACCTGTATTTTGCACATGTAAAAACTGGCAGATGTGTTGTAAGAAAGTCTCACTTTGGAAAGCCAAAACACATGCTGCTTAGAGTTACGTCTTGCTCTTTGGACTGTATCTTCCATAGTATGCACCAAGTAAAAGTCTTACTTTCCTTTCTTTAAAAAAAGACTGAAGACGGAGCTGGAGAGATAGATTAGCAGTTAATAGCAGCTAAGATCTTATAGAGGGTCCAAGTTTGTTTCCCAGTTCCCACAGTGGGCACCTCACAACTGCTTGTAACTCCAGTTCCAAAGCATTGACACCCTCTTCTGTCCTCCACAGGCATGTATACTCACGTGTACAATCCCACACAAAGAAAAAGACACGCACAATTAAAACTTTACAAAACTGAGTATATCCTGTCTTCTGGAGATGACATGATGACTACACTGATGAACAGACTGCAGCTGGGGACACTTGCAGAAGTACTGCACAAAACTGGGCCCTTCAGCATTCCATCATGCATTGGGGGATTGAAGGGCAGTTTGGTTATAAGGCTTCACCTCTCCGTGAGGAGCTATTGGCTGTTAATGGTTGCAAGGGGACGGGTGTCATTATCTGGGGTGTAGCAATTGGTCAGTTGCCCATGCGCCAATAAATAATCGTCTTCCAATGCTTGGAAAAGCAAACCTAAAGTCAGTGGCTAATAATAATAATAATAATAATGACATGAAGTAGGAAGAAGGAAATTTGCAGGGGAGAATTAGAGACTAGTGTGTGAATATGAACACAAATCACAATATACATGGGATGCATATGAAATTGTCAAAAATGATGCTAAATTAGAACTCAATCAATCAAAGCCGCTGGCTTTCCACATGTGCTTTCTACAGGTGCAGTGTATCTTAATGTTCCTCTTACCACCCGTGAGCAAGTAGCTCAATGAACCTTGGAAAGTTATTAAATTGTTTTAAGGTTTCATTTTAGCATCTGTGAAATGAAAATAAAGCACCTACTTCATAAGCTTCTTAGCTGAGTTTTTTTAAAGGTAAATTTACAGTGATTCAGAACAGTGCTGGAGACAGGCTCTATTGGTTCTTGTTATGTTATGAAATCAAAGCAGCTTATGACAAGTTTTAATAATATACCAATTTTACTTGTGACTGCAGTTCAAAACAATGTGAGAATAAGATAACCTCAAGCAATCAGATACTTGGAGAGGTGTTTCTATGATGTGGGGGTTGAGCATATTATGATGGCTGGCAGTACCAGCAGAAGTCAGCTCAAAATACTTATCTGCTGATATTTAAGATTCTGAGTTTTGTTCAAAAGGACAGTTTGGAGGGACATCAGTTAGAATTATATTTAAGAGCGAGGTTACGGAAATCAGGATTATACTGGATTTCTGGAATCTTTAAAGTATAACACAATGAGACATGAGGGAAACCACCAGCCAACTAAGAAGAAAGCATTACCGAATCCCCCAAGATGGTTCATTTTCAATGGTAAGGGATCAGCATGGAGCATCTTTTCTGTAGTTATGTTCAACTCATTATGAAGATTTAAAAACACTTTATAAAATTTATATGATAGCTTCATAAATAGAGGCAAGTATTTCCCAAGTAGAAAGATTAGGAGACAGAGTATCAGAGTATGAATACAGCTTGTTATTCTCCCTGGTCTTGTCTGAAGAGACATGAATGTCAATGAGCTTTCTCTTACAAAATTGAAGTTCTCATAGTTTCTTTTCTCTTCAACCCTAACACACACACACATACACACACACACACAGAGAGAGAGAGAGAGAGAGAGAGAGAGAGAGAGAGAGAGAGAGAGAGAGGAGAGGGAGAGACAGAGAAAGAGACAGAGACACAGAGAGAGAGCTACATTCCTGGTTCCTTAATTTGTTTAATGTAGAAATAACTTCTTTCTCACTTCAAATAATGCATCAGTGTTCAGCATTTATATCTATCTATAGTTATCATTCAAGTTTTAGAATGTGTCTAGCTAGGGAAAATGGTATTAAAGTTAAAGCACTAGACTGGGGAACATTCTGTCACGCTGTACTTGCATTGGTAAAGGAACCCAGTTCTTAACCCTTAGTGGCACTAATCAGAACTTAGATGCATAGCATGTCTAACCCTCAACCTGGGGAGCCCTGCTCCTTTGAGTAATTGTTTTAAATGTTAAAGGAACAAAATTTGACTTCAGAAATAGTATAGAGTTGGATGAAACAAAGTTCAAGTATCGTCTTGCCTGTGACCTTGAACAAGTCCCTTACCTTTTCTAAAACAGAAGGAACTGGCAATGAGAGGAAAAAGCAGGTGTTGTGATTAAACAAATGAGACCAGCAGGTGCAGCCATTCTCCTACGAAAGAGAAGAAAAAGCACAGCACTCTCAAGGAACTGAAAAATAGACTGACATATTTAGGTAATTGAGAGGATAATGGTGGTGCATTTAGAGAATGGAGAGGTTGTAAATCTTGAGAAAGACCACTTAGGTTGCAGTGGAAAAGCAGAAATTATGGGGACTAAGACTGGATACATATGAATAGCTAGGAAGGTGCTGTATGGTCCAGGAAAGCAAGGACCTGTTTAGGTGGAAGTGTCAGAGGAGTTTGACTTTTTATTAGTTATGATTTTTTTCATGTTAAAAAGTAAAATTAGATGATCATCTAATTCAGGAAAATGTAGAAACTGAGACCAGATGATTGGGCATGTAGCTTCGAAACTTCGAGAAATGTTCTTTCTGGGCATATGGTTCTGTGGGGACAGTGCCAACCTGCTATACATGAAGACCTGGTTCAATCTATATAGGCTCAATCACATGTACCGCATAAAGCATGGCATAGTGGCTCAGGCTTGTGATCCCAGCACTCCAGAGGTGGAGGATTTAGAAGTTTAAGGTCACTCTCAGCAACATAATGAGGTTCGGGGACCAGTCTGGAATACAGCACACCCTATCTCAAAAACAAAACAAAAAACAAACAAATAAATAAATGTTCTTGGTGATCTTTCTGAAGTTTCATCATGATGAACTCTTTGTAGAAGGAAGGCTTTCAGGAAGGTCTCAGAAGAGATCTGGGATCACAGCTGTTGACTTGTGTGTTCTCTTTAGCAGCTCTCTACATACCTGCTTGTATTAATCAACTCTTCATCTAAACTGAGCTGTTCTTAGGTAAAATGCTTAGCAGAGATTATAAGAGGTGTTAAATGTTTCTAGTCATCCTTTTGCCTTCCCTATGTCTCTACCCCATCTCTGACTCTACAGCAGACAGGGAGACAGATAGGGGAGGAGGGGTGTCACACAGAGCTCAACCCAGTGGTATGTACATGGAGAAAATGCGCATCACTTTTATGTCACCAAGACAAACGTTCTGCACATCATTAAGCTTGTTTCCATCTCTGTGAAACTAGACGAATCTTGACTGCATGGGCACAGCGCGGAAACAAGGTCCAAAAATTAAAATCAGCACAATTCCATAATCTCTGGCATGTGCCTCAAGGGTAACGACAAAAGCAGGAGCAGAAGAAGCACACCTTTCTTTTATTGATAACAAACCATATTCATACAGGGATCAGAAGACCAAGTTTTAAGATGAGAGAAATCGAGACTGAGTTAGACTGATTTTTCAATAGTGAATAGGCCCAAGGTCAAACCCTAACCTCTTTGTAATTTAGATAGCATAGTCATTTTTCTCTTGACAAGAATATTTTGAGTCTTTTTAAGCCAAAATCTTAAACCTTTATTTAAATACTCCCCCAAAAGGAAGTTGTTTAAACTTTATACAAACACAAGTTGATTGATAGCCCTTTTAATGATGCTTTGAGAGAGTGAGTTTATGAATCACCAAGGCTCCAGAGATAAAGCTAATAGTTTTCTTATCCACAGTCACCAAACCATAATTAAAAATATTATGTAATCTGCCTCTCTTTCCAGTTTATGCGTGCGTGTGTGCGCGTGTGTGTGTGTGTGTGTGTGTGTGTGTGTGCATGCACACACAGGTACAGGTGTATAACTGTGTGCACATGTGTGTGGAAGCCAGAGGTCAACCTCCAGTGTTGTCACTGGGGTTCACCTACTAAGCCTGACTGTCAGCCAGTTCCAGGGATCTGCCTGCCTCTGCCTCCTCAGCTTTGGTATTACAAACATGTATCACCATGCCTGGCTCTTCATTTCTACATGGGTCCTGGGGAATTGAACTCATGTTCTGAGGTTTATAAGACAAGTGGCCACATGTGGAAAAGGCAGAAGACGAGGCATGTGGCCTCCTTTCATAACAACCGTTTTCAAGGTAACTCATCCTTTCCCTTGAGCTATATCTTAATTATTATAATGACATAATTGCTTCTTAAAGGTCCCTACTTCCTAATACCACCATAAAAAGAAATCAAGCTCCAACACAAAAGAGGATAATTTCTCAGAGATTGAATATGATCAAAGTATGTTATAAGTATGTATGGAAATGTCATAAGACCTATTATTTTATACAATTAATGAGCACGAAGGAAATATTTCAACATTAAGCTTGGAAAAGTCAAGCTGTATTCAATGTATAATAAATAGCAAGAGAAAAGTTAATACTATTCAAAAGCACTTATTGCATTAGAAGTCAGGATAGTGTTTTCCTTTTACAAGAACTTGTGTGATCACCAGCAAACAACAGGAAGATATCTGAAGTACTGACAATGTCCTGTTTGATGTTTTGGTGCTAATTATACAAGTATATTTAGCTTATAAAATTATTCAAACCCTTATAAGTTCACATGCTTTTCTGTATGTTAACCTTATGCTATTATAAAGATTTGTGGTGAGAGCCCTTGGGAAAGCATCCCCACATTTGAAGATATTTTGCTTGAATATTTGGGTGAAACAGACCAAGACTCTCCTTAAGTTCAGCCACAAAAACATGCACTCACATATTTTCTTATGTCAAAAACATGCAATCACATATTTTCTTACATTAGCAGTGAGTCTCTAAAGTACAAGAAAGCCTGATAATACAAACATGGTGGGGGGAAGCAATGTGTGCCTGTATTGTGGAAGGACAAGTCATTGGGGGCCCTAGGTCCCGTTCAGGTCTTCTGCTGTACATTTCTGTGACCATGTACAAGGCACTGACCTCAAGTCTTATGATTATTTACCTGCACCACAGGAATAATGATGACCAAGGTGAAGACAGAATATGTGGTCTATTGATGTCAAACATGATGGTACTCCAAAAGGCTCCATGGATAAGTAGGTACAAAAGCAATCCAAAGAACAAGGCTGATACCCTGAAGATCATCTTGCTATTCCAAACTGAGCCATATCAATTTGTAATCTGTTCTACCCAAGGATCTTCAATGAAATTGCAACACACCCTTGACACCATACATCCCAGTTTGATGTTCTTCCTTCTCCTTCCTTGGGCTTTTCATTTCTGAAAGACTGGCCCAGGCGTAATCAAATCAAAGATTCCCAGAATTCTTTGCCTTGCACTCCACTTGCCAAGTGCTATATTTTAACAAAATGCCAACCAGTCAAAATACCTCTTGTAATTGAAGGGAGGTAGGGGAATCACTCTAGACAGCTAAACTTTATTTTCCTGAATCAATTCAACATCACCCTAGCAACAATTCCCTAGAGCTTTGTGGTTCCAAAGAGATACTCTGTTTTGGAGATCGGGGAATGGACAGAGGTTCATTCTGAACTTGAACCTGGCATTTTCCCAGAACGTCTGACTAGAGAAAAAAAATCACTGATTCTATCTTGCTGCTGAGACCTGAGACCTGATCCCCGGTCTCTCCTCATATGGGTGTAGATGGGACCAGTGCAGTCTTGGGAACTTGGTCTCCAAGATACAACGAGGAGGAGTGTTGGAAACCACTAAGGATGATGGCTTTTGAGGTACCCTGTTTTCTATCTCCTTGACATGCAATCTAGCCTTAGTTCACCTTTGGGCCTGAGGAGTTTGTTAGCACGTATTTCTTGGAGATTATACCATACATATGCATAAGCTTAGCTGGTCATTTTCATTTCCCTCTTTAATCCATGATACTCCAAACAGAATTCTCCCCCAGGGAATACAAAAATGGCGATCACATTCCTCCGACACAATCTGGGTGATAGCTTATTGAAAGAATGTTACAAACAGTTTCTTCCATAAAAAACACTGTATAAATTACAAAGTTATTCATTTATTCAGTTATATGTTGGAGCATTATTTGTTGAATATTGCTTTACATAGTGTAATGGGCTAATCACTGATATGAATATTGGCTAAGACAGACATCTACAGCCACTGCCATCATCCAAATTTAAAGACTTTACCATCCAAATTTAAGGATCAACACTTAGCTCATTGGCAGGCAGTGGGAGGGATGTATTCTAATTAGAGGATGCCAACCTAGGGTGAAAATGAAAAATGATGTAGGCAAAAATCATAGCAAATGCTAAATCACAAAGAGAGAACTAGGCATGGAAGTATGTATATTGGCAAGTGTTTAGGCCACCAGAATCTAGATTGGGAAGGAGAACTAAGTAATCACATTGGGGCAGAAAGTTTGTGTTGTGATACTAAATTGCTAAGAATGAATTAATTTGGGTTTCTTTAGAAGTCAGCCCAAGGAATCTATCTGTTACCAGTAGAAGAAAGCAAAGGAAAAACCTAAATTGAACTGAAATAGAAAAGCAAATGTATTGTCAAACACATTACTGCAAAGTATGTAACTGCATCCCCGGGGAAAGTCACTGAGCCAGTAAAGAACCCATACCTGGGATGCTAGGAAGCTGGGGTACTAACTCAATCTTCCCCAGGAGTCAGTGGTCAAGAAATTCCCTAGGGGTTAATCTAGCCCATCTGCCTTTCATGTACCATGGGCTCATGTAATCAGAAACGGTAGCAGGCAAAGTAATGCGGATAACAACTGTTGTAAGTCAGACCAGCATACCCTATGGAGGCAAGAAATATGGGCAAAGATTTGTTGCTGAAAACTATTCCTAGGGTGATTTAAAAAAAAGAAGAAAAAAAAACACTGATTTTTTTTTTTTTTAGGGGAAAGGAGTTATGAATAAACTTCAATCGGTAGATTAAATTCCTTTCTGTAGAACAGAGGCTGCTGGGGAAAGTCAGGATTCAACAGAATCAGATTGGGGTGGAGGGGGCAGAGTGATGGCCCAGGTGAGAAAAAAGTGCTCATACAGAGCTGTGATAGGAAAAAATGATATCAAGAGAGGTGAAATAATGAAGCCATGTCAGTGGTATGTTTGATAGAGGGAAAATGATGTGGTTATTTAATTAAAATGCACATACTTGGAATGGGCAATTGACAACTAGATACTCTAAGGCACTGAAGGACCCAACAGTAGCCAGAAAAGTTATGAAGTCAGGGGAAGTTAAATCAATGCCAATTCAGTTCTCAGAGAAAAGAAGAAGGCAAGCTAGTGAGACACCAGGACAGACCAGGATTACTGCACGAGTTCTACCCGATTCCACCCACAGGAAAAGGCCCTGACAATCCCAGTCTCAGCCTCTCCATAGAAGAACTTTCCAAACAAAGTCATAATGCTCTTGAGTTTTGTTGAAGTTAGAAGCCACAGAATCTTGTAGGAACTAAGGTATTCCCATCATAAGGATCTGACTTTTTCTGGACTGGCAGCTCTCTAGCCTTAGCATGGATCAAAATCCCCTAGAAATTTGTTAAAATTTCTGGGCTCCACTCCAGTGATTTGCTTCACTGATTCTGACGTAGTGCCCAAGAATGTGCCTTTAAAAAATCTTTCCGCGTGTTATGATTGCTGCTCATTGATAAGGGGGTGAGGCAAAGTCTGAAAACCACAGATCCCAGCATCTCCAACGGTCCTCAGACTCGCTTATCTATTATGCTGGGTAGTAGAGATTCCTTCACAAATAAAATAAACATGATGCTGCTCTTGGGGAATTTCCTTTATTGATAGAGATTTTGGAGTGAATGCATTTGAATTTTAATGTCAATGATCAAGTCTGGAAAAGATTCAGCAGCCTTCAGGGTAACAATATGATGCTCATATGGAATACCAAATATGAGTAGGAGTCACTCAGAACGAGAAGAGTATGGTGGTGCTGGAATATGCTAGGGAGAGGAAATAACCTGGACACATATTGTCTCCATGTGCGTAGTTGCAGAGATGGGGCTGGAGAACCCTTGAAGCTTCTAAAGGAGATGGCAAGTAAGTTCAGCTTTGAGGAAAAAGTATCTCATCGTTTCATCTTCTTCCAAGTGTCTGAGGAATGACAGAATTGATGTCCCTTGACAAGAGGCTGTCTAGGAGGTAGGGGCTCTCTGATGGGTCTTTCCAGAGGAGTATCTGGAGTTTGTGTGAAAAGAAATATCTCATTTTGCTTGATAGCCTTACACCCTGCAGAACACATTCCCTTTTAGGACTAAAAACGTGTTAAGGTAGCAAGGAACATGTACAGGAAGGGAGGTGCCTAGATATCTTACTGTATACAACTCCTGAAACACAGACACACACAGTCCATCCATCTATCTGTGTACATACCCCCCCCCACCTTCTCTGCCAGTACCACAGACTATAGAGACAAAATTTCTAAAGACCAATTGCAAAACCACTTTCAAAGAAGTCTACGACAGAACTTGATTTTACATACTCAGCTGCCATCCAAGTCCTTGAATGCAAACCCACGCATTTCTTTTCGGCTAGCAGAATGGCTTCCCCACAAGTTGCTACAAATATTTCTCTGTGTTGATGTTTTTAAAAAGATTTTGCACAAAGATCCCTGCCAAACTCTCATCTCAAACACCGGCAGTTTTGGACCCACGTTAACAGACACAAAAAGCACCAGTTGTTGGAACTTGACTCACCTGTAATTTAGCTTCAGAGCCTGAAATTTGTAAATGGACTCATTTTTAGGAATACTGCTCTTCAGGGTTTGAGCTCACTTATCTCCCCTTCACTGTAGATTCTACCCCTCTTCCTGGGCTTGATTTTTGGCATCATCCCTCTCGGCACCTTATCCTCTTCTCTGACTTTCTTTAGTTGCTTTAGCCCACTCTATTTTCGTACTTTGGATTCATGCTAGTCCTTTTCTCTGAAACATCCACACTTAGCTCTGCATAGTTAACTTTTATTAATTCCTTCTTCAATCCTCAGGTTCAACAGGCTCTTTTATTAGTATATGCTGTTAAGCCTTCGAGGTGGGAATAATTATCACTGATCCTCATCTTGACAAATGTGGAAACCAGTGTAAGAAATTTAAGATAATTTTTCCAGCCTTACATGACTGATAAGAAGATGGAATCTGAATTTGAACCAAGCAATTTGATTCCAGTTGTTACAGGCCACACGTGGCTAAAAAAGGATTGGGCTTGAAGACCAGTTAGTCTAAACGGAGATGTGTTGTAAGTGGAAAATGCACAATGAACTTCACAGCAGTGCAGAAAAGAATATGTAATCTCACCAACAATGTGGGACATTTGTCACATACCAAAATGATGATACTTTGGATCTTTTGAGTTAACTAAAATGGATTTTAAATCTTCATGTCACCTCCTTCCTCTCACTTTGTTGAACTTGATTATTAGGCAACTTAAAAATGGCATGAGTGGTTCAAACTCTATTGAGCACACTGCTCTGATACTTAATGTTTAGTTTCAGTTCTTGCATTTTTCCTCTTAGTTTTCCTCCAGACATGCTTAGAGTTCAGATACTATTTTCTGGGAGTAAGATGGTATACTAGCTTTCCAAGTTGACTTAGTAGTGCCTGCCTATGCCTCATGACTCCCTGTGTTTCCACCCTCGACAGCACTTGCCAGCTTGCTGTAGTTTACCACATTGACCCCTCATGACTGTGAGAAACAGAGTGAAGGTATTGCCACTGTACATGTATGTAATAGGTGCTTAACAAATACTTAAGGACAAAGGAAGGAAATCCAGTCAAACCATAGCACATCAAAACCATCCAACATCCTAAATAAGCACTGGCAAACCACACAGCCTATTCTCATGAAAACCAAATAGGGGTTTTACATGCACACAATTACACTCATCATTTTGTGTGAAGCAGAGATAAACAACAGTGACAGAAACTGTATGGCCCAAGAAGTCTAAATGAGTTACTACATGGCCTTATTACAAAAATATCTGACTCCACCATATAATATAATGCCCAGCTCCTCTTGCATGCCCGTTTCCCTATCTAGACATCTCTGATTGTGGCATCCATCCATTTCTGGTGTGCCAAAATCCTGGAAGTACCAGCAAAACCTTCTACATTCCTATATGCATCCATCCCATCACTAGACTATGTCACAGCTTTTAACACTCTAATACACATATCACCATTGTTACGTGATATGTAATAAAGCAAATATATAGTCATTTATGAGACTTTCTCCTCTAGACTATTCAACATCTCTATTTTTAACTTTCCAAAATATGTCCTGAAAGGTTTGAGGCTCTCAAGATAGAAAGGTCACCATGATAATGACACACATAACCAAATGAAATAGGGTCCTAAGTCCATTGTCCCTAGAGTCAGAACCTGCATTGACCGAACCCCATGCACAGCAGGCTCTAGTCACTTGGCACACGTTTGAATGAATACACAGTTCTTTTCAGAAGCATGCATACATCTGCAGATATACAATGCTGTGAAGAGTGAAGCAAAAAAATGAATCTGTTCAATTACACCCCTACCTTCAACAGGAAGACAGGCAGGCAGGAATGATTAAGACACAGATTTAGGGGAGTGGTATAACTCAGTGTAGCAGCCTGTGTGAGGCTCTGGGTTTAGTCACTAACACCAAGAAATTAGTAAAAGAAGAACATAGGTTTTGGAATTAAACTCTTTTGCTTTGAAGTCTGGCTTTGCCAGTGGCTCTCTGGGTTTGAAGAAAGTTCTAGACTTTTGTGTGGCTCTTCATACTGGTGGGGACTATGAGGAAGTGCAATGTAGATTAGGTGCACTACTGGTACAAAGTGCCTAGGCTAGTGTACAGCCCACAGAAAATGCATTAGATGTCTCAACTATCATTATTTTCGTTGCCAGTGTTAATGCTGTTGCTGTGTAAGCAAGATCTTCTCACAGTTTTAGTAGCTTTGATGACAAAATGGACACAATGCTAACTGTTCTGCTGTGAGGAATCTGATTAGAAGCACCAACAAGAAGACCTAACTGGCAAACAGCTCTCATGCTAATGACATCTCCAAGGTGTGAGTGACAAGCCATCACTAACCATGTACAAGGAGAAAACATCTGGAGGTCTGGCATGCCACCCTCTCAGCCTCTGCCACCTGTGCTCCTCACAGCCCTTCTCTCACCCAGGGAACCCTGCCAGTACCAAGGTCACAGTGAGAAGAATAACATTCTTGTATTCTCCATCCAGTGTGGAAATTCCATCTCTTGGCAGTTTCCATCATGTCAGAGTTGTACTGAGGGTCCATTAAAGCTCCTTATGGGAAGGGAGGAGAGTGCTGGGGGAAAGAGGAATGGGAATCCCTTTTACTGGGATTTTTACTAGTACTCAGATGAAATCTTTCCATCCAGTCACCAAAGTGCTTATTGGGTCACGACTACTGCTAGAAGGTGGTTTTTTATAAACAGACCAGCACTGAAAGAATGCCTCATTGAGGCAAAGCACACTTCCACTGCGATTTTTTTCCAGACCATTTTTTTCCTATTTGCGTTCCCAAATACAACAGTGTCTGGCTTAGCTCTCAAAGCAGTTTTACATGTAAAGCTGAGTCTGTTTTGTAGAGAGTCCCAGAAGTAAGTTAATTCAGTTCAACACACGTTGATTTAGCATTAATTTTCTGCCAGGCACCATACTGTCACTAAAGGCCTGGACATGGCTGGAGCATTGTGCTGTCTTTGGAGATTGCACAGACTTTGGGAGACAAGTCATGAAGTCTAGAACATTCCAACAAGCCATGTTTGGAGTAGGATGGGAGAAGCTCTTGATGCTTGGGCATCTCAGAGGAGGGGCAGATGTCAAGGTTATACGTTGCCTAAGCTCAGCATAGAAACTAAAATATAGTAAGTCCTCCGTCAGAATACCAGCGTGAATGAGGGTAGTCCTGCCTCTGAGGCTATTAGGAAGCTTTTGCAAAGAGCAGTCAAATATATGTGTCAGGGTCCATGAATTGTAAGAAGCAGCAACAGAATATGGTCCACAGGAAGCTTACTACATGCATTTGGCTTTGAGGGAGATTGCTTCACAGGTTTTAACACATAGGGAAAAGGCCAAAAAACAGGATTTAAGTGACTTAGAAAACCAAGTGTTTCAGTAGCTTAGCAGCAAGTATTAAATAGTTCCAAACTGGTTCTTCAGATGAGTTATGTTATCTTCTTCATTATATCACTCTGTTTGAGATTCACATCCTTGGGGCTGGAGAGATGACTCAGAGGTTAAGAGCACTAGTTGCTCTTGCAGAGTACCTGGGTTCAGTTCCCAGAACCCACGTAACAGCTAACAACCATCTACAACTCCAGTTTCAGGGGATCCAGTGGCCTCTTCTGATCTCTTCGGGCATCTCACGACACAGGTGCACTTACCTATATGCAGGCAATACATCCATATGCATAAAATAAAAATAACAAATAAAATATTCTTAGAAAAGATCCAGAGTCCTGGGAGCAGGACTCCACTTGAGCCATAAGCCATCAAGTGCCTAGGTGATGACAGGTAGAATCTGCAGAAATGAGAGACGCTTTCCCAGATGAGAGGTGATGCTTCACTCCCACCATACAAAATTGTCAGGATGCTGCTGAGAACTGTCCCTGAATAAAACTGGCGAAGTCTAGGAAAGTCCATGCTCATGCTAGGCGAGGAAATTTAAGCAGTTTTGGTGTTTCTTGGGTGGAAGGCATAAGACAAAGTGTCCTAGGGACAAGTGATGGAATGGGGCAGAACCTGGTGATGCCTCAACTCAGTTCTGCTTTGTAGTGAGACTGAGATAATGGAGGTGACAAAGGCTTTTACTAGTCTTACCTGTGTCACTGATGCCTGGAATACTGTTATTTTCCCAGCATACAATGCTACACTGTGTTCTCTGATATCACATGGATCCTGTGATAAATAGATTAAACAGGTTCAAGCACCACTAGCCCAATTACAGATGTACTGATCAAACTCTGAGTTTCCTCAACCAGAAGTTTCACTTAAAAATCAAACAAGGGTTAGAATTTGTCATCTGCAGTCCAGGCCCCCTACTCCTAAGCTAAGGAAGGAAAGCCCTTCTGCCCTCAAACCATCGTTTGTTCTGGTTTTGACTGCTGACTCTGTTTGCAGTGCAAGCCCCAGTTCCTCATGCAATAGAACATGAAATTGAGTGCAAGAGTTCTTTCTCTCTGAAGTTAGATTTTGTGGAACTAATGATGATACCAAGGGGATAGACAAGAGAAAAGTAAAAAGAAGGCAACCACAAGCCCTCACTGAGTACTTGCTCTTCACCAGGCTCAATGCAGGAGTCTTTCTTGCTTCATAGTAACATTTTCTAAGCATCCTGCAGATGTAGATGAATCTAGCGATTCCTGTTTTTCTGATGAACAGCAAGTCTATAAAAATTTCATTTGGGGGAGCTTAGGTTTGGACTCATATTACTGTAAAGAATCATATTTATCCCTCAAAATCACTCTGTTCACTAACAGTTCTTTCCACAGGCATTTTTTTCCTTGTTCCATGAACTTTATTTCTACTTGGATACTTCTCCATGTCTATCTCTCTGGTGATGCATGGTTCAACCAAGCAGCCCTTTAAGCTGTGAGAAAATTTTCAATTTGTCTCAACTGCCGTCTCTTGAATGAACCCCAAGAATGAAGTTTATTCCTTCAGCTATTTGCCCACTATTGAGTTTATGGAGATGGGACAAGACCTGGGTGTGTTCCCCCATGTAAATTCTCAGACTGTGCACTCTGGTTGGAAAGTAACCATCTAGATCTGTGGTTTTAAAACACGACACACTTCAAAGCCACTCAGCAGCAACTGTAAAACTAGAGATTACTGGGTCCCTCCCAAGATTTACTCAGTTGGCATCGCATTGATAAGACCTACAAGTCTGTGTTTTTCCTGTAAGTTCCCAGATCATTGGGATATTTCAATCCAAATCTTTTAAATTACATTGCACGGGGGATGAAGATCTACAGAAGACATAAGTGCCCTTTGGTCCTGTGAATCCCAGCAGATAGCCTCCCCTAAGCACTTGTTTCTTATTCTGTCCCAAGAAAACTGTTCATTCTCCATGGAGCTGAGTAGCTTGCGAGTGAGTGAAGAAACTACGTCATTTCTGACCGTAAAACCTAGTGAAGCACAAGCAAGCTGTTGTTTGTTCTACAAAACCACCTGGGGAGGCTGGCCTGACTTGGCACCTGCCTTGATCATGAGAAGAGGTTAGGCTTTTTACCTTCCTTCCCCTCCTACCCAGAGTTCAAGAACAAGGATGGGCCTGAGGTCACTGTGGGGTCAGGAATGCACTGGAGATAAAAATCAAGGCACATGCCACTGCTGGCTCTGTCCCTGTATGACCTTGTCTAGGCTCATTTTCCTTCCTGACCCTAGTCTCTGCATTTCTAGAATAGGAGCATTGTCCTCTGAAATATTTATGAGTATGGAGCTGTCATGCTACCACGTGTGGAGTTTGACCTGAAGCCTGGCTCCTTACTCTCTATGGGACTCCAGAAATCACCTCCATGAGCCTGAAGCTCTGTTGTGTGGAATAGGGGTGTTGACAGCTAGCATATGGAGTGTGGATGAACACTAAAAGAGACGTTGTAACTAGCATGCTTGGCACAGACCCTGACCATGGAAAGTGCTCAACAAGTGGCCATCATTGCTCTTGTTATTGAGCATCATTCACATCTGATTCTCTGACCAAGGGGGAGAATTCCAAAACCAGTCCTTGTACACAAAAGCTCCATTTTCCCAGCGGCCCCTCAACAATCTCCAAATGTGTCGTGTTTTAGCCAACTCCAAAGGAAATTAGTGTGGGAATCAGAAGAGAGAATCCCACAGACCTATTCTCGCTTGGAGATCTTGTCTGAACACAAAACTTTATCCTCCATGTCCTCCACAAAGTACAGCTCATGAGCCCCACCCTAGTAGATGCAAACAAGAACAGTTTTGAGACCACATGGAGCTGTAACAGCACATATTTTCTGAGCCTCATACAAACAGTTCAACCTATTCTGAATATTAGAAATGTAAAACAGTGACCTATCTAGTAGCTCACAGCATGAGAGAAATATTGGACACCTAAAAGCACCATTATAATTTTATGGGCTAAGTAGTATCATCAGAGAAACACAGGGGTGGGAAAAGCAAAAGGAAGAAGCTTATCGGGCATCTGGGTGCTATGATCAGAGCAGCCTTCCTGGAAAGTCACTCTTCTTCAGGAGTTTGCTTTGTAAACATCAATGTCCCTCTGCAAATATATAGAACTGTTTACCTTTGACTTTTCCAACTCCAGGCCATAAGAGCTTAAAAATCCTAGAACATGAAAACTGAAGGATTCCACAGTGAAGTTTCAGTGCAACCCACTTGAATAATATGAAGAGACATTGTAGGATCTGGAAAGAAACTGGCTCTGAGAAGAAGTCAGGGCCAGTCAGCGTCACAGCTGCATCCAGAACACGAACTTGGTGTTTGCCGCAACCTGAAATGGTAACCTCCCAACCCTCCTTGCCATTCTCACACAAGTGTGTGTGTGTTGATCCCTAGTACACACACACACACACACACACACACACACACACACACACATTGCCTGTCTGGCAGGGCCCACCTGTGGCCCCTCATTCTCCCCTGCGGCCAACCCCCTAGTACACACACACACACACACACACACACACACACACTGCCTGTCCGGCAGGGCCCACCTGTGGCCCCTCATTCTCCCCTGTGGCCAACTCTTGTAAAACAAGGAGGAAGAGCAGCTTGGCTAGGGCTATAACATGTACAAACACATGGAGAAAAGTTTCCAAAGAGAGACAGGCAGTGAATGCCTTTCAGGGTCTGGCAGTTTCATGGGCAAAGGGTAATTAAAAGTGTACTCCACACAAAGCCAGAGGGTTTTGTTTGGCTGTGGCCTTCTCTCTGGGCCCTTTGTATATCACACTGATAGTGCAAATTGGAAGGACCACTGTACAGTTCCAAGGGATGCTGGGCCTTAATAGTACTGTTGGGGGATCTTCCCTCCAAGTCATCTCATTCTAAGAGGTAAGCTCAGTTTTACTGGGGGGGGGGCAGCTATTAGTTAAGTTCATTGTAGAGTTCTAAGATACAGAGAGAATCTAACCCAGACCATCCCTTGTGTTGTGTACAATCCAATCGAAGAGAAGAGCATTGGGTACCAAAAGTGTCAAACAAAGGCAGGAAGTCCCCTCTGAGAATCCAGAGGAAAAAGGTACTAGTTCCTTCAGAAAGAAGCCAAAAGTCTCAGGGAACTGACTTTCAGTGAATGATGATTAAACTGGATCTGCCTAAGCTATACAGCCATCCCCAGCAGAAGAACAGAACAGGCAGAGACTGAGAAAGAGTATTTTTGAGAGCTTTATGTGGCTGGAGACTAAAGCATTGAGTTTAAGAATGATCACAATTAACAGATAGTACTTGTCACAGGTCAGGTATTCTAAGAAACTAATATGCATTGATATATGTAATTCTTTCAAAAACCACAGGATGGCTGTTTCTTTCAATTGGCAGAAGAGAAAATAAATGCACAGGCAAGTTATCATTTACTTAGGGATATTGTACCACTAGCAACCAGTGGTTGGTGTAGTCATGACACAAACTCCAGGAGAAAGCTAAGAGTCAAGGTCAGAGAACCTACTTGTCCCTGACCTACAAATTTACTGAGACCTCAATTGCTTCGAGGGTGATTAGAAATAACTTCAAAGGAAGGAGGTGGAAATGAAAGGGAAAGAAAGTGTAAGTTTTCTTTATATGTAAGTCATCATGGCACATAACTTTCCACGCCCATGACACCTGTACCTCTCCCAGTGTGGTTGGAGAGTACTGAGAACTCAGAGCTCACAGAGGACAAATGGCTGTTCCAAGTCACCTACCACTGTAGTAGACAGACAGGTCCTACCACCCAGAACTCCCCATCTCAAGGGGCAATCGAAGATAATAAAAATACTAATGTCAGATGAGATGTGGAATTTGATTCTGTCACATACTTGCTGTGGAGATAAGGAGGTTTCTTAAAATTCATTTTGTGGGGGTTGGAAAGATGGCTCAGTGGTTAAAAGCACTGGCTGCTCTTGCAGCTCTTGCTCCTGGGCTGGGCTCAGTTCCCAGCACCCACAGGGCTGGGAACACTCATTTGTAATTCCAGTTACAGGGGATCTGATGCTCTCGTCTGACCTCTGCAGCCATTGCATGTCACAGGTATACTTACGTACATGTGGGCAATATACTCATACACATAAAAAAAATAAATGAAGTATTTTAAAATCCAGTTTGTGTATGAAATGGGATGCTAATTCATAAATTCTTTTGTGTGGAATCCTGCAACTGGCAAACAACAAATCAATTAAATGATGCTATTACAATGAGGAAAGTGGTGATGATGAAGATGACTAGAATAAAGTAACAGAAGAAAAGGAGGAGGAGGAAAAGGAGGAGGAGGAAGAGGAGGAATATGAGGCAGAGGGGTCAGGCGTGGTGGTTCAGGCCTTTAAATCCCAACACTTGGGAGGCCAAAGCAGGTGGATCCCTGTGAGTTTGGAACTAGCTTGGTCTCCACAGCATGTTCCAGACCAGCCAGGGATACACGTTGAAACCCTGTCTCAAAAAATGATGAGGAAGAGGAAGAAGAGCAGGAGGAGGAGACAGAAGAGGACTAGCCACTTCCTGCTTCGGTCCAGGCCTTCATTCCTTAGAACTGTGCAGTTACACACAGATCCGTGCACGGTTTTCACATCATGTAATATTCTTGACTCTCTGATGATCTAATTACTGTGCCTGCATGATGTATGCCTCATCTATGCTCTGTTCACCGAGTCCATGCGATTCTTCATTCCCTTCATCCCACAGCCAGTTCTGCCTCTTCTGACACTCATACAACAGTGGACACGAGGAAACCTAAGTCACCAGGCCTGCTATTTAGTGAGTCTTCTTGAATAAACTCACTTAACACGCCTCAGATTCAGAATTCTCTTGCCATGCCCCTAGCTCAGGCTTTCGCATCTCCCTTCTAAACAATGCCTGGTCTCTCCCAGCTAGTCTGTCACTAGCTGACTCCTCTCTATTTTCCTTCTATGGAGACAGGTGGGTCTTTTAAAAATGATTAACTGTGCAAGCCATACCTCTGCTTTAAACCCAGCTCTTTTCGATGGTCAATATGGGCTGGCTCTGACCAGCATGCCAAACACCTTCCATCTCACTGCCTGTATTGGTTGCTCACCATCTGTCAAACGTACAATACGTGTGAAGAAATGCTGGTCTCTTTGCTTTCTCTACTGGTCTTCTTGCTGAACTCTTATATTCATCCATGTGAAAATTGTTTTATATTTTACTTATTTTTTTATTTTATATGTATGTGTGTTTTACCTGCATCTAAGTACATTTGTGACATGCAATGCTCACAGAGGTCAGAAGAGGGTATCAGATTCCTGTGGAACTGGAGTTACGGATGGTTGTTAGTTGCTATGTGGGTGCTGGGAACTGAACCTGGGTCCTCTGAAAGAGCAGCTAGTGCTCTTAACCACTCCAGTCCCCCTGTGAAGATTTTTGTTCTCATATATCATCATTATCATAACTGTTTATCCATAATTTTGCTGTTAAGCTTTATCTACAATTTTCAATTTAATCTACTCAGCATTCACATGAAATAGTGTATTTAACACCTCAGCAGATGAGGAGAGTGAGGTGTAGTTTAAATCATATCTGTAACCTGGCTTGAGGTTCTACTTAGCATGATGTGTCCAGTTTGCCTTCCAGATTTCTCTGAGTTCAGTCCCTCTCCCCTGTAAATTGCCTAGCTAATAATTAAAATCAGATTAGCTTGACTCCAGAGTGCTGAATTTTATCACACTGTATTTAGTTAGCAAAATTCTGGGAGATCCTTAAGGGCACAGCTGGGTCTTCATTTCTGCACTCCACACCAAGAAAACAGTCCTCAGGTCCCAACTGGAAGGTAGATTAAGATTTTCACTTAGGAAAATGGAAAAGGGCACTACACCCATTTTCCCTAGAGTGTAGGAAGCACAACACTCACGAACCAGAATCCCTTCATCAACCCAGCTTAGTTCCCAATAACAATATCATCACTTACTAGCTCAGGATTTACAGCATGTTACGAAGTCCACCTCAGTCTCGATTTTCTAAAATGTGAATCCCAAGAGTGCATGAGCTCCTGGGATCTGCCTGTATCTGCCCTCTCAATGCTGGAGTTACAGGAATGCACCCTCATGCCAGTTTTTTTATGTCAGTGATGGGAATTCAAGCTCAGTGTCTCACAATTGCAAAGCAAGTGCTCTTACGCACTGAGCCATCTCCTTAGCCCTGAGGAGATAGTTTTTGATCCTGAAGAAAGAAGGGGTCAGTTAGGGGTGATTTCCTGTGCACTTCTAATAAACACATCTTTTTATCTGATGGTGGAGAGGCCATATGGGAATCCCCGTCCTTGCCAGCTCAATAGGACTTGAATTGCCCTGGCATTTTCTACAATGAGACATGAATCAATCTGACTGTACATGAGGCCAAGTATCCTGCCCAACAGCTGCGTTTGCACTTGAAGAATTTTTCTTTTTCTTTTTCCAGTTGAACATCTTAAAAAATACTGGTCTAACCTCTTTTGCTGCCATGGCAGAACACACACAGACACACACAGATACACACACACACACACACACACACACACACACACACACACACACACCTGCCTTACCAGGGTTCTGGCGTCCTACTCTTGAGAGCCTTACGATGGCTGAAAAGGGCAACAGACTCCACGGTGCAGAGAAAGAAGCTGAAACCAGAGAGGTTGTGGAAGGGAGGGTGAATTGAGGCAGCCTGACAGAAAATATTCCATTTTCCAGGGACCACCACTGTTTGTGAGGGCCATATGCTTTGGAGGACCTTGCGATTGCACTACCTTCCAGCATTTTGATCATTTTCTTTGAGTCAAAATTTCAGAGTATTTACAATTGATGTGCCTCATACTACTTAGTCATTGTTTTTGTGTGTTTGTGACATAGTATGTGTATATGTGCAGGTGCACACTCGTGTGTGTGGGTGTGCTTGTGCTCACAGAGGCCAGAGTTCATATTATGTATCTTCTATTGTTTTCCACCTCAGTTTTTTCTTTGAGGCACTGAGTCTGGAGCTTCTTCAGCCAGACTAGGTAGCCAGCAAGCTATAGCGATCTGCTTGTGGTCACCTCTTCAGGATCAAGATTAGAGACGCTTGGTGCCATACCCTACCTTTTTCTGTGGGTACTGGGGCTCCAAACTCAGGTCCTTTTGCTTATACAGGAAGCACTTTACTGACAGAGCCATCTTCCCAGCCCCCTACTTCTATCTCTTAATTAGAATTCCCTAAGCTTTTTCTCAGTCCAATTTTCTTTATGTTCTCCCTAAGATTCATAGAGTTAATATTTTCTCTCTTAGAAAAGAGCCCTACGATGCACTACTGTAAATTAAGTTGGGTACATCCTAGCTCTTATCTACTCAACTTATACAGGAATTCCACTACATGAGCTTAACCTTGACCCATTTCCTTGGCCAGAAAAAATGAGATAAGGTGTCAAGGCACTAAAAGCAGTAGCTTGGTGAACAAGTGGAGTCTGATTCAAAGTTCCTCAAGTTCAGATCACTGCATATATATATATATATATATATATATATATATGCAGTTAATTGACTGCAACCAATGAGCTGAATTTTCCCTCAAGTGGAGCCAAAATATGGAAAGCTGCAACAATGGGCTGGCTCACAGAAGGCCTGGACACAGGGCTTAGTAAAAGATAAACACTGGGAATAGGGTTTGGTGTGGGACAGCTGTTACTTTTTTACTTATTTTAAGTTTTTGATGAAA
Organism: Nannospalax galili; assembly: GCF_000622305.1. Taxonomy (NCBI): domain Eukaryota; kingdom Metazoa; phylum Chordata; class Mammalia; order Rodentia; family Spalacidae; genus Nannospalax; species Nannospalax galili. The sequence continues at coordinate 6,843,369 of NW_008338996.1, read as the reverse complement.
TGTCAGCTCCTCCCTGAAAGAAGAGGCAACAATACTACAGAAGAAATTTGCTCATCAAAACTATACACTTGCAGATGTGTTGACTCCATAATAATAAGATTTCTTCAGAGAACGCCAATGAACAGACTGCTGGAGGTTGAAGAGATCTCTAGGCACCCAAGTTGTCTGGGAGAATTCAATTGGCTTTTCTTTCTGTCGTATTCCCCATTTTCCTCATGTGGATCAGAGTTCATGGGAAACAATCAGTGCGCTGGTTTTCAAGATGAGGGTGACTGTTCTTAGAAGCACCGATCAAAATTGAGAATTAGGCGTATTATAAAAGGCTTGTGCTTCTTCATCTTCAGTATCTTCCTCTGAAACCTCACAGCACCCTACTCTCTTCTTGTGATGGGTGACATCCTTACATGATGTACCATGTCTACATTTCATTCTGGCTTATTAAGCAGCTTACCTGAGATAATACCTGGGTGTTGAGAATGCAGAATACTTATTTATACGCATCATCCTCCAGGGAACAGAATGGTAGCAATATGGTTGCCATTTAAGCGACAATTTCAACTCTTTCTCAATAGAACTGTGTGAAAATAAATAAATAGATATTAAGGAAATAAACAAATATTTAAATGAATAAATAATCTATCCTTGGAATGTGTCCGCATGACTGTGGGATCTAGGTTGTCACCATGTCTTGCCTGGAAATTGACAATAGCCACCCACTGTTAGGCTTTACATAGCATAGTTCCTGTATAGCACAGATGTAATAATTTTTCTTAAAGAATATTGATTATTTATTTCTTTGTTAAAGTCATACAATAGGCCCTGGTTACTTCATCATATGACAAACTTCTTGCCCATGACTTTACAAGTTCTACTCAGCTTCCAGCTCTGCCTCCTGCCACTTCCTACTTTGAGTCTATTTTTATTTCTAAATCGTTGGGTTTAAAATTTTTTTGATGGCTTCATACATGTACACACTAAGTTTATTTTAGCGCCTATTACTCTGTCCCAGGCCCTCCCTTCTCGCCTGGTCTTCTGTGTGGGACATGACCATTGCACTCATGAATTCACTGCAGGTGGGGTTACCTGCACAAGACTGCATCCCTCATCATTTCATCGTTCATGAGTGAGGGACTCATGAGGCCATGACCCTCACTGAAGAATTATGGGCTGTAAATGGGCGTTGGGGGAGGAGGTGTCATTTTCTACAGTGGTGAAACAGCTGATGAATTGCCCATTATCTAGTAAACAACTCCTCATGCTCATTCAATCAACCACAGCTAAATCTATTGAGTCCTACTTTTAAAGGAGTTTTGGCCCTTGAATGATCAAACGACCTGTGTTTTCTCTCTTCTGTCTTTGTCCACGGCTTACCCTCTCTGGAGCATCTAACCCTTCCCAGCTTTGTCTCCCTTATTCCTCACTGTTTTTGCTAAGGTACATTTTTTTTCAAGAAAGCACTTTACAGCTCCTCCAGTGTGTCTTACGACCCAGAGATGACTTGAGAAAACATTAGTTCTTCCCTGACACAGCCTCACATCACTAGACTGCTTCTCTACAGTGACCCCTAAACCATAAGTTCCCAGAGGACAGGGATCCGCTCTGTCTTCAGCTCTACATCCCTTGCCTTCCATTGTGCCTCCTTAATCAGTATTTGTTTAAGGAATAGACAGAAGTCCCTCCACCACACTTAATTGGTAAGAAACATCACCCAAGCAAAAAGAGAGACAATAGGAATTTTAATGCACAGAAAGTCCTGTAGAGACCCACAGGTAGCAGGAGGAAGCAGTGGGCCTGGAAACTCAATAATGGAAAGAGAGAGAGAGAGAGAGAGAGAGAGAGAGAGAGAGAGAGAGAGAGAGAGAGAGAGAGAGGAAGAGAAGGAAGAGGAAGAGGAGGAGGAGGACAAAAAGAGGAGAGGAGAGAGAGAAGTCCTTAAAGACCCAAGCTTCCTCACTGCAACAATTCTTGGGCATCTTTGCTGATGATGAAGTAGTCAAACAGTCTCTCCACAGGTCTCTTCCAGGGGTCCATGGCAGGAGGGAAGAAAAGGAAAGACTGCTTGGTCTCCACCTGAAACTTCCTGTCTCCCCACTGACTTCCATCCATAAGAAAAGGCTTAAAAAGGAGAAGCATTTGATAGAGTCAAATAATATCTTAGAAAAAAATAAAAGAGAGAAAAACGAATAATTCCATTGGTTACAAAGTTCTCTGTTGGCTGTCCACAGGAGAAACAGTTTGCTTTGGCCTTGCTGGCAAGATCCATGTGCCAGGCCCCTCCTCAGCTGTCCCCCAGCCCACCCAGGTCCCAGGATCCACGAGAGTACTGCTCCCCCTAAGAGAGTCTCTGTGCTCACGGACGGTGGTACCTTCCCTCACCGGCCCTTGGACTCCCCATACGTGTTTCGGGCCATGGACACCATCTTCTCCTCACATGTGATTTTGGTGTCTTTGAGGACGCTGTACCACACCATGCCTGCAGGCCGAACCTCCTCACTGCGGCAGAAGAGGTAGGGTACGGTGTCCACACGGCTCTGGATGTAAGCGCTTCGCAGGAGGCTAGAACAATGGCTGCTGACCCTCTCCAGCCGCCGCAGGATCAGATGTGCCTTCCTGAAAGGCACAAGAAGACAGAAATGGCCAGGGTGAAGTCCAGAGCAGATCTTGGGAGTGGCAAATAGGTTCAACAGATCCATGAAGATCTCTTACCTAAGCAGTTTCTTATCCATTTCTGATCTAAGTGTGGTATTTTGAGGAGAGCTGCCTCAGCGGTTAAGAGCACTGGATGCTCTTACAGAAGACCAGGGTTAGGTTCCTAGCCCCCACATGGCAGCTAACAACTGGCCCTTAACCCCAGCTCCAAGGAATCCAACACCCTCTTCTGACCTCCGCAGGCATTGCACAACTCAGGTGTATTTACATACATGCAGGCAATACACTCAGGCACATAAAAATAAAACATAAGCATTTTTTAAAAAGAAGAATTATGAGAGCATATCTCCGGGTGGAGAGTTTGCCTGTAAACGCAAGCCTCTGGCTTCCATTTACAGCACATCCCTGCTTCCACACAAGAATGAACTTATGGCCTATCTTTTTCAGTTTTTCTGCCAGCATTTGAGATCTTTAACACAATACCAGCCTTGGGGCTCTGACCAAACAGAAATTATTATGCTAATGATTTTAAACTATCCAGAAAAATAACAACTAAAAGTTGATCCCATGGGCTAAATGACCATTGTTTGTGCACTTGCCATATACTTTTAAACCCTCAGATTTTCACTTAAGGCTCCTGTTAGTGCTGAATAGCTAGCTTTTTTTTCACTCTTAGTTAATAGATAAGGAATCCAAACACGGCACAGGGACTTGATGAAGGTCAAATACCAAGGTGACCATTGGGACTAGATATCAGAATCCAGGCCTAGCATGAACCAGCCCTTCTCCAGCCTTCAGCTTTCTGTTTCTGCCACTGTCTCATGCACTTCTCTCCCTGCCTTGAAGTCTGGAAATCATGCCCTCTGGACTTCTCTTTCATTAAATCCTAGGTATAAATGTCCTCAAATCAGAACTTGTCTGTGTACCATTTTGCTCCATCTCTTAGCTAGTCATCATAGCTTTGTCGTCCTAAGTTGGTTTTGAGAGTATAGATGAGATATACCCAATGCCTGATGAAGAGTAAGCCTCCAAAATATTGTTATGCTACATCAGGACCAAGGTTAAGTGGAACACTGATCAAACAAGGGCCATCTTGTATCACAGTCATCATTTAGAATTCACCTGAGACCCTCCTCTAGCAGTAGAGATTGATGGCTGCATAGTTCAGGCTAGGAGGGATCTTTGAGATTTTCTAGTCTGGGGTTTCTCAACAATACTACTATTAATTATTTATTATAGGAGCAATCACATAAGATGCTTAGCATCATCCTGGGGCCTTAACCTACCAATGGCAAATAGCAGTCTCATACAAGTCAGGAAAATAAAACTGGCTCCTGGCATTGCCAAATGTCTTTTCAAGGGACAAAGTAATCACATCTTAAGAATCACAGATCTAGACTAATTTACTTTCGTCAACAATGTAGAAACAGGGCTAGAAAGGAAAGGGAAGGTCCCCATCTCAGGTCACCCACAGTTTTTCTACATTCTGGTGCTCACAGTCCTGTGAAACTATGTCTCTCTCTCTCTCTCTCTCTCTCTCTCTCTCTCTCTCTCTCTCTTTCTCTCTCTCTGTCCTTTCTATGCCCTCTTGAGACCCTAGGAGGGAAGGTGTTTTACAACACAGACCACAAATGGGAGACTGTGCTAGGCACCCGTGTGGCACCAGAAAAAGGACTCAATTTGTGTATTACATTTCGTGGGCACGATTTATGAGGTGCCTTTCAAAAAGTCCTCTTTGTATAGTTCACCACTTGGGTGGAATATTTTGTGAGGAGCCAAGAATTTGCCACTTCATAATCACACTCCATCCACAGCCCTCCCTCCTCTCAGGTAAGTTCTCCCACCCCTAAGCGGAGCCTGAGGAGTTTACTTCTCATTCTTCTTTGTTGGAGCCCTTGCTCTGTTCTTTCTTTAAGAAGTATTTGTGTGATGTGTTTATATAACATCTGTGTGTGTACATGTGTGTGAGGGTGTGCACATACCATGGTGTTCATGTGAAGGTGATAGGAAGCATCTTTGGATGCAGACCCTAGCCTTCCACCTTGACTGAGGTAGGGTATTACTTGCTTCTTTCCACTCTGCTACATACTCCAGGATAGCTGGCCCGAGAGCTTCTGGGAGATTCTTCTCACTCCTCTCATCTTTCCATAGCACATACCATTACATCTCATTTTCACATGAGTTCCAGGGATCTGAGCTTAGGATGTGAGATTTGCATGGCATTTTTACTGCCCAACAATTTCCCCCACCCTCTTGTTCTGTTCTTTAATTGCTCTACAACCTTGAGGAAGTAACCTAACATCTCTTAACTGTTTTCTTTGAAAAGGAACTACTGAAGTTAAAGGAGATAATAATGTCACACCTTGTTAGTTGAGAATATTTTATAGCAGAAGTTCTACCCAATCGGGTTCTGTTGCAAAGAGAGATGAATGCAGATTATGACACAGAAAAGAACAATAAATTTTAAAAATATAGTAAGTCACAAAAGCTGTATGTACAGAGAAAGGTGTCTAAGTAGGTCTAGGGTCGTCCAAGAACATTTGCGAGGAAAAAGGGAACTTGTGCTGCTGGTTACCGGTTAGACTGAGAGGAGGAAGCAAACAGAGCAGGCAGCACTGGCGAAAACAGAGCGACAGCAGAATTCTGGGGATCTGTAACTACAACAGTGTCCAGTGGGGACCTGGCGAGAAACAAAGTAGGAAGCAGGGGGGAAGCCAGGCTGTTGGCATTTACCAGTGCTCCTCTGTTATTTCCAGTGTAGAGTCATAGTGATTCAAATCCCAGCTCAGCCACTTGTTGGCTAGGTGATAGTGAGCAAACTGTTTTAGCTCCTTGTCTTATCTATACGGTGGGAATGACTATATACATTATAGTGCTTCAAAAGTAAAAAATAGAGGGCTGCGGATGTAGCTCAAGTTGGTGGGATGTCTGTCTGCCATCTGTGGAGTACTGGGTGTTGTACCAGAACTGCATAAGCCTAGCATGGTGGCCGGCACATGCCTGAAACCCCAGCACTCTGGAAGCAGAACAGAAGGATCAGATGTTCAAGGTCATGCTTATCTACATAGCAAGACTGAGGTCAGCTGGGATACATGAGACTGTCACAAAACAAATAAACACATAAAAATAAAAAGGGATAGTGAATCTATAATGAGCGCTTTGTGTTTGTTGTTTTGAAGTGAGGTGGGGAGTTTACACTAATCTTTAAAAAGGTTTAAAATTTATTCTCTAAGAATTAGATACATACGTTCAATATATTTTGATCATATCCACCCCCATCCCCTCCCCCTCCCACTAAGTGGATTAAACCAACCTTTCAATAGTGTGACACACATTGTTATCTACAAGCTTCACACTCAAACACACACACACACACACACACACACACACACACACACGAAAAAAGTCCCTAAATATTTTATGTTAGTGTGCAATTTTGTGTTTGCCCCATTCATAGCTAACTTTAACCTCTCCAAATTTTAAAGTGAGAAAGTAACTGGATGGGAGCTGGACTATTTTAAAATGCTTGTGGCCACCTGGGAAAATAAGTTGGGGGAGGGCGAGACCAGCAACAAGAAATCAGGTGAAGTGCATATCCAGGGATTAACTGATTCCTACTGTTGTACTTAGGGGCACTGGTTGTATTTTTCTCTCTGAAGTGGTAAAAACTCACTTGCTCTGTTTTCTCAAGTATGAAAAGGGAATATTATGGTTCAGCTCAGGATTATAGTAGGGCTTAAGTGAATTATAGGTAAACTCTGAAATGTGTTACATAATAAGCTTAGAAAAGACTATGAGCACGTGTTACATGGTAGAAAAACCCTTCTCCTTAGGTACAACCACCACCATCACAACCACCACCATCACTGTCACCATCATCACAACCACCACCACTACCATCATCACCACCATCACTACCACCACCATCACTACTACCACCATCACTACTACCACTATCACAACCACCACCATCACAACCACCACCATCACTGTCACCATCATCACAACCACCACCACTACCATCATCACCACCATCACTACTACCTTCATCACTACTACCACTATCACAACCACCACCATCACAACCACCACCATCACTGTCACCATCATCACAACCACCACCACTACCATCATCACCACCATCACTACTACCTTCATCACTACTACCACTATCACAACCACCACCATCACAACCACCACCATCACTGTCACCATCATCACAACCACCACCACTACCATCATCACCACCATCACTACTACCTTCATCACTACTACCACTATCACAACCACCACCATCACAACCACCACCATCACTGTCACCATCATCACAACCACCACCACTACCATCATCACCACCATCACTACTACCTTCATCACTACTACCACTATCACAACCACCACCATCACAACCACCACCATCACTGTCACCATCATCACAACCACCACCACTACCATCATCACCACCATCACTACTACCTTCATCACTACTACCACTATCACAACCACCACCATCACTAACACCATCACCACAACCACCACCACCATCACTAACACCATCACTACTACCTTCATCACTACTACCACTATCCCAACCATTACTACCACTACCACCATTATCATTATGGTATTTCCATAATGGCTTTGCTTGTCTATCAAGCACTGGGGATAGATATGGTCTGACTGAAGCCCTAAGTGTGGATGTTACAGAGGCAGACAGACAGAGATATTAGCCACCTCTCATTTAGGAGCAAAAATGCTGTACTATAAAACCAGCAGAGTTCTATGAGAATATATAAGCTGGGCACCGAATAATCAATTAGGGGGCTCAAGAGTGTAATGGCTAAGATAGATTTGTTCAATGCTCGAACAAATGTTTCAGATAGATGAGAGGGCAGATGACAGGCAAGACCAGAGAGGCAGCATAAACTAGCAGTTGATTGAAATGGATGCTGAAAAAAATTGGCAGAAATTAGACCAGCTGGACTTTTCCATTCCATGCTAATAGATTTAGATATCATTTGCTAGGCAATGGAGAACCATTGGCTGATTAAGGCAGTTAAAAAATCATCATAAATATAAAATGAGGCTAGAAAGGGTATTTTTCTAAGTAGGTCCAAATGCTTTGCCTCCAAAACCCTGACCATGTCCCCAGAGAGAATCTTAGAATTCAACTAGACAAAGCCTCCTTTGTATGGATGGGGAAACTGAAGTTGGGTATGCAAAAATGACTTGTCTTAAAGGAATGCCTTCATTTAATAACAGACAAATCTAGAACCAGAGTCCCTGAACGACGGCATAGAGTTAAGACGAAGTATTTAGTTTTAACTCAAATCCTAGGTCTATAACAGCTATTTCGATTAGGAGCATGTTCTTCAATGGAACTCCTAGTATCCACATCAATAAAATGGAAAAAATAATAGTCATTGGAGCAAATGAGATAACAGAGAAAATTTCTTTCACGCTAAGTAAATTTTAGCCACAAATTGGAGTAGCATTTATAGTAGAAAAATTGGCTTCAGATCCCATTATAGATCTTTGATGACCAGTTTCCTCAATTTCTAAAATAAGAATTTAGATTTTTTTTTTTGTAGATCTGTTGTTATGCTGAGATGAACCAATTGGCATAGGCCTTTGGCCTAGACTTAGTCTGTAGTAGGCATTAAATTAATGTTCACATTTAGAAAACAAAGGGGAATTCAGGGGATGTAGCAGACAGAGGATGGTTGGTAATGCTCAAAAGATACGAAAAAGAAGTGAGAGAAACCAAAGGCCAGAGTGATGGGTAATAAATGGTAGGATGTACAGAACCATAAATTCAGGATCAGACATACTTCAAGTTCTCCCTGGAGGGGAAAGCCTAGGTCAGAGTGACCACGTCTCTAAGACCAGAAATGAAATTGTACTCCCTGAAGTAAGGGCTGAGGTCTGCTTGGATAAGAGGTGAAGAAGGGACATCACGCAAGGAAGAATGAGGAAAGGGTGACTTGTGAACGAGTCAGGAACTGGACCTGGCTACCAGGTCTCTGGGGATTGTAGAACCTTTCACTAGTGTTGCTCCCCAGTGCTATTACTCAATCAATTGATGAGTCATCACAAAGAGACTTAATTTCTAAGAAGACCTAAGGTGGGGAAAAAGAAGAGAAGCATCAAAGAAACATTTGACTGGCCCCACTCCTACACTGTATCGGAAGTTGAACTTCAATGTCTAGGTTAGCTGAAGTTAAGCCTAATGAGTGCCAAGGGCATGATGAAGTTGTGAGGTTGCAAGACATTTTCCAGAAGTGGAGACGGCAAATTAAAGAAAGTAAAGACTCCATTCACACTATCCTGTGAGGATACAGTGTCAGGCCACAGTCGGAGAGACCAGAGACCTTTGGTAAGAGGGACAGCAGCATTCATAAACTATAGCCAGCCTGAGATGCTGAAGGACTTCTGACAAGGCAGCCTGCTGAGTTCAGAGAACGAGGAGAGGGGAGGGGAGGTAGGCAAACAGCTATGTTCCTTCAGGAATTGAAGATAAGTGAGCAAAAACCTGAGGGTCAGGGATGATGATGACTATGACCACTCACTGCATGCCAAGAACGGTACCCATGTAGATCACCTTGAAGCAAACCCTCACCACACTTCTTCCCGGTCTACAGGAGGTACAAGGGAGCCAGCAGTTAATCCTGTGACTAGAGCAGGGTGACAAGGGTGCTAGAATGTGGTCTCTTGTGTTGGCATAAAGTGCCAAGTGTCACAAAGGAAGTGGCCATATGATTGTCAGAAGACAAACGGGACCTACTACAATAATCATTTTTTATAATAATCATTTTTTACTTATTATTTTTATTTTACGTGTATGTGTGTGTTGCCTGCATGTAGGTAAGTGCACCCATGTCGCGAAATGCCCACGAAGAGGCTGTCGGATCCCCTGGGATTGGAGTTACAGACAGTTGTTAGCTGCCATGTGGGTGCTGGGATTAATAATTTTCAACAGCTTTAAAAACAGAGTCCTTTAAATAAAATGGATCTTCAATATGGTAATGAGTTTACCATTGCTGGAGGTGATCACATCAAGAACCTTTTAAAAAGGTGACTGCCTATAACAGGAGTGAGTTGTGAGTTGTTCTTGTGTTTTTTTTTTTTTAGTGTGTATGTTTCTTTTCCATGTGTATGCGTGAAGTGCTTGCATGTTTATTTATTTCCATATGCATGTACATGTGTGTATACGCATGTGGAGGCCTGAGGTTGACATGGGAGACGTCCTCAGTCACTGCCCATCTTATCCATTGAGGTAGGAGCTCTCTCAACTGAACCCAGAGCTCACTGATATGGCAAGTGTGACTGACTAGCTTCCTCTAGAGATTTTTCTGTCTCTGCCTCAGTAGCAACGGAACCACAGGCAGGCCGCCCGACCCACTCATAGGCTCCAAACTCCAAACTTTTGTCCTCATGCTTGCTGCTTATGCAGTAAGCACTTAATTACTAAGTTATCTCTGCAGTCCCTATTTGTGTGTTTTTATTGTGAAAAGATTTACAGAGAAATGCCATCTGCTAGGCCTCTGATGAGCAGTTCATGAGAGAACCTGGTGTGACACACTCACCAAGGCACAGGGCTCCTGAGAGGAAGGGAACACAGTCATTGAGGATCTACTCATGCCTCAAAGTCATGTTGAAATTCCATCTTCAGGAAGTCTTCCAAATGTTCCCAGCTAGTATAAGTCATGCTTTCCCTGTGTTGCTGACGCATTTTATTTCCCTTTTGGGAACCATAATATATCCTCTCTCAGTTGTGTACACACTTTGAGATGTTATGTGTTACATGGAACAGGAGGCTGGTCTGACATTGCAAGACAGTATTTTGAATATGGGCTTTTAACTCATTAGTTGTGCGGCCTTGAACAGTTTATAAACCCAGGCCATCTCTACTGCTTAATCTTCAATCTACTGTTCAGAAGATTAAATGAGATACGGATAATCGGGCCTATAGTAAGTGCTCTACTTATATTTCCCTCCTGCTTTTTGGACTGTGTGGAATCCTCTGTGGCCTAGCTTCTCCTAAATGTGCAAGAATGGATTAATAAATGCAAATTTACATAAACTAAGGAAAATTTCAGTTTTAGATTTTCCATCAAGGGCCAGTAAAGGCAAGGGAAGGGCACAAGCACATCATGTGAACCTGAGGAAAGAGACAAGTGAGCAGATGGTCTGTGCAAATATGTTTATAATAGCAAACACATTTAGTTGGTATTTGGTAGAAAACTAGAATACTGAGTGATATATTCTTACAACTGTATAGGTAAAGGACTTTCATCAAGATAATACATTTAGATGTGTATCCATGGGAAAATACTTGTCCAGCTACAGCAGAAAGAAGCAGATAATAGAATATAGTATCCATATTTGTTAAGCAGAGCAGATCAGAGAATAAGGTGTGGATTTTAGATATACACATATTATCAAACCTGTATCTGTTTCCTTTCCCTTAAATATCCACGCCCATATCCATATCTACCCATGGAGACTTGTACACAGTCAACAATGTTACCCCTGGGTAGGGCTGGGATGACAGTGTCTATTCTAGCTACAAAATTTCTACTTTCTATTTTGCATACCTCTCTATAATTTGTATGATGTCGAATGAGTAAGAATTATTGTGGAATGAACTAAAAGTATTTCCATTTGGAAAACATGAATGCAAAGACATATTTAGAGGTGGGAGGATGAATCTGAGCTAGGAAGCCATATTTTCAGCCTCCCTGGTAGCTTCCTAGGATTACTTTCAAAATAAAGCTCCATCAAAATTTATTGTCAACCCCCACACTGGAGCAAAAGAGTCAGTGCTGCCTGTGGATATATATCTTCAACATGTTAGTAATTAGTAATGATGTTTACATTTGGTTTGCTTTCATTCCTGTTCCCCCATAAGGAACCATGAGACCCCTTTTCTTTTCTTTTTCTCCCTCATCACAAGTTTTTTGCTATATGACTTATGCTGGGCTCCAACTTGAAATCCTCCTGCCTCAACATCCTGCGTGCTGGTATAACAGAAATATACCATCAGACCTGGCCCATAAGACCTTTTCAAGAATTCTTGACAAATGGTAAGAACAACTGGCCAGAAACTATTTCAGCTGAAGTTCATAGGGATTTCAAGATGATAACCAAGTGTTTGCTGTTCCATCTGTGAGGAAAACCTGTCCATGGATCACTTACTCAAAGTCATAACACACTGTGGCATTATTTCCACTAGGAGTTCTTCATTCTAAAATACTGGTGAAATGAAAGCTGTTAGTTGATTGCCATCACAGTCTTTCAATAAAATTATATTTAATATGCACCTACTGTACACAATTTATTATCATTTCAGAAATGCCATAATATGTAAGAAAATTAAAATACATCTGAAATTATAAGACTATGCCCCAGAAACACTGGTTTATTGTTTTTACCAGTAAAAACAATTAGCTCTCTTTTAAGAGCCCTAACCCAAGGCACTTAAGAAAGAAGCCAACACAGTATTAGAAGAATGGAGACTCTGATGCCAGGTTTGCTTGCTTTCACTAAGGGTATAGCGAAGGATGCGCCAGCTCTTTTCAGATGAGGAAGGTGCACTGTCTTGCGAGAAAGCTCTCAGGCTGAACCAAACCTGTGTGATAACTCCTGTGATCAGTTAGCAATGTCTGCCATGGAAGCAGAAGCGGCTGGCAAAATAAATAAATCACTTCTAGGATAGACCAATTTCGCTGAAACCAAATCTCTTCAAGTGCCCCCGCCCCCTTCTTACCACACTTTCAATCTGACCAAATGTAACTGAAAGTGTAGCAGAAAACCAAGCGTGGTCAAGGATGCTCTGAGTGGAGCAAATTCTGGTCCCTGGCCACCTATGAGCTCAGCTTTTCAAGTCTCTAATAGGAACCTTATGGTGGGACAGCTGGGTGTCAGCAGGCCTTCTTTGAGCAGCTGTTTGCAGTAACCTATAGTTGTCATGAGAACTGGGCTCTAGGGAAAACTAGCCTGATAGATTTATTAGGCAGAGGTAAGAGATGCCCTTTTGTCACTAAATTTTATGGGGGTATAGTAACCCAGACCAAGGGAAGAGTTGAAAACATTTTGGGCTGGAGATTATATAGAGAATCCTAACAGAGTTCAACTTATAGCAGTCCTCAGTGCTGCTCCTGCAAAAAACTCTCATCTTCACAGTCTACTTGGGTCTGAGAAACAGGGTGTTGGGCTAGAAGTGAAAGGACGTTCACGCTGTCTCTGTTTTCTAGTTTCTGTGACCTTCAGGACTTCCTCATTCCTTGGCTCCCCAAATGGAAGAAACCAGAGTTAAGCCCCTTTATGCTCCACATGAGTCCAGAATGGGGTCAGAAGTTTTCCCAGGTCCTATAGTGAATAGGCAGCAAAGCTAGGGTATGAAACCTGGGCTCCTGGTTCAGACAAGTTTCCTGCTCCCTCTGCTTCACATGCTGGTCCTGCACACTTGATAACCCTTGAGAGACACAGAAAATGTATTCAAATTGTTATTTTAAAAGCCTTTATATAACTTCTGTGAGAAAGAACATACTTCCAAACAGGACTCACAGAAGCCAGCAAGCTCTGACCCTGGCTAAACTCTCCAGCCTTTTTTATTTCTGTTTCACTCTCACCTTGAACTTTCTGCTCTGGTGATATTTATCGTTCCTGACTACAGTATAGTCTCTTACCTCACCACCCGGTCTCAGTTTGTACTTGTGTTCCTTTGAGGCGAGCACCCCCCACTTGCACCTGGCAATCTGTTTATCCTTTCATTCCAAGCATTAAACTCTTTTTCTTTGGCAGGGATTTCTCCTTGAGTTCCTGGTCTGCATCCATTCCTCTATCTACCTACATCTAAAATCTTGTCATCCCAATGGTGTTTTCTAGACCAGGAACACTGGTATAACTGAGAGTGTGTTCAAAATGCAAAACCTCAGACCCTTCCCAGACCACTGAGAAGACAGGAATTTTACCACCATGCACATTACTATTTGAGAGGCTCTGCTCTAAAACACATTCCTTTTTAAAACCATATTTCTTGTGACACGCTCTCCTGGACTGCCTGGTGACCAGCATTTTCTTCTCTAGATGCCAAGCTCTGTACACAACCCATTAACTTTCTTCACAACATAATTCACATATTGAGCCTGATAACATAATTCACACATTAGATGTATCAATAAATCAATTAATGAAGTGACGTCTCTTCAAGGCCTGTAATGTTGCACGGCCACTTTATTCTTTAGATCTTAGAGTTCATGGGTGCAGCTATTTCCAGATGGAATCCACACATCGTTGGGAGCACAGAGAGAATTAAGAGACCCTTGGGATTGGATGAGGGTAGATGCATATAGAAGAAACTCATAAGATAGGCTTCCATCACAATGAATCCATAATCATCTATTGTTCATATTCATAGACTCATTCCACTATTCAGTTATTCAACAGGTAGTTATGTAGCATTTACTTTTGAAAGTGAGTAGGGCATGGGCTGGAGAGGTGGCTCAGCAGCTGAGAGCACTGGCTGCTCTTGCAGAGGACCTGGGTTTAGTTCCCAGCACCCACATGACAGCTAACAACCATCTATAACTCCAGTTCCAGGGTCTCTGACTCCCTCTTCTGGCCTTTATGGGCATTGTAAACATGTGGTGCACTTACAAACATTCAGGCAAGACATTCATATACATAGAAGTAAATAAAAAAAATTTAAAGTTGTTAGTGTATCAGAGATTACTAATTATGCATAACTTACACTGTAGTAGAGAGGAGAGGCAATATATTAGGAAACACATAAGCAAATGAGATACCCAAACTAATGGGCACAACTTTGAAAATTAAAACATCAGGTTGAGTTAGAGCAAAAGGGTGGGAATTTTAGAAAATCTCCGAGGGACTAGTATTGTATTTAAGACCTGGGGTTCTGTATTCATTTAGAAAATAACCTCACCAATGATAAAAGAGAGAATAGCTCTCTTTTCATCCTGATCATTTTCTAGGCAAGCTTGCTTGCTGAGGGACAGATAGAGGCAGAGCCTAAGTGTTGTATAAAGACCTTATTGGCAGGGACTGGACAGGTTATCCTCCTTGATTCTTGTTGACAAGCCAATGTGAAATATTGGAGAAATTTCAAACCCCTTCTAGAGACCAGAGAAAGAGGGGGTTGGGACACATGGATGGGGGCTCAGCAGACAGTAGCTGGGGAGTAACTGTCTGAAGGTTAACCAGTTAGCACAGCCCATTACCAAATGGGTTGCCTTGCTTCTTTGGGCAGCCAGGAGGCCTTTCTGAAAGATTTATGTCTTGGAGGGTCATAAAGGATCCTAGCAGGTTATAAAAAGAGGAGTGGGGCTCTGGTTTCATTTCCACCCAAACTCCTTGAGCCCTGTGGGAAAGCCCAATAAAGCTGAATGCCTTTCTAGGGCCACGGGCAAGATGGCAGCTTAGATGACTCACAGTGGCTTTTATTCTGGGATCTGTACTGTTGCCTGACTATCTTCTTTTAGCTTTTATCTAATGAAACTTCCCTTCATGTGAAAGCAAGAAAGCTATAGTCCAGGACCTGGCAGAAGTGATAAGACCCACAGCAGGGAGGGATCTCTTTTACCCTTTGACCAGGCACTCATCAAATCTCATCTCATTCTTGAAGGGCTTCAAATCCTTGTAAGGTCATTTCAAGTGTTAGTGAGTGATCAGGACAGAAGTTCAAGGCAGAATCAGTTACCATGTGGGATGCAATTCCAGGCAGTTCACTTCAACCCAAGGAATCTCCACTTCCGTATTATTCAGAAATGGGAAGAAATTTTACAGAGACATTATAAAGCTTTCTTTAGCATGACCTGCCACCCACTACGTATTTCAGGAAATTATAACATTCTCTACAATGCCACCTGATGCTACCCTGTCTAAGAATACTCCATTCCCACCTTGGGATCACTATCCCATCAGTCTTTAGAAGGCTTCACTGCCTCCCTCTTGCCTTAATTCTTATACTCCTAGCTTTCAAGGGCAGCAAAAGGATCTTGCTCCTTCTGAGATCTGATAATATCATCCCCACCCTGCCGCGAAAAACACTGGAAAAGCTGTCCATTACCCTGGGGAGATAGTCCAAATTCCTTGACCCTACTTCAAGGGCATTCAAGATCTGGCCCCTGCTGATAGCTCTCCCTTCTTATCTCTTACCACTCCTACTGTTAGGCACTTTGACCCAACTACTCACAAATTCTTTAGTGCTTCCAAGAACAGTGCTCATCTAAGCTTATTAAGTTTCGGTGTGGCAGGGGAAAGGATTTTAGGTATACTCAATGATTCCTGAGCCTAATCTGATCCAATATTAAATATCAGTGAGTCACATTTGGGGAAAAAAAGGTAAAGTTCCCTCTCATTCTCTTCCCCTCACTGAGAGTACTTTAAGTAGCATGTCTTGGTTTGAGACTGTCTTTAACACTTGTCTTGCTAATCTTTTCACGGGGTAGCCTCTTGCTCCAGTAGATTTGAACAATGTGTTGGCTTTGCTCAGTTTTTGTTGTTCTAGCTGTACTGACTTACTTTATCAATGATTAGTTTTACTCTTCTGTTAGGGTCAGATAGTACTTGTTCTCCCTTTACAAGATGATGCAGTGTTATTCTATTCAAATGCATTTCCTGTAAGCAGCAATCTCTTTTCTTACTTTAGATCTTTAGTCCTAACATGATTGTACTTATCACCACTCACCTTTATTTATTTGATATCACTCATTGTCAGCCTAAATTAGAATTCAGTTAAGTTATTGAGGAACAGAAAGAATCTGGCCCTCCTCTTATACTTCTAAGCCCATACCTGGGTCCCAACTCATCCTCACTCCTCCAGACAAAGTCGCCAAACTTTTCATAGTGAGAGTTGTAGTGGTGCTGGACTCGGAAAAGCATGGAGGCGGAGACTTCCATCAATGTGTTGTAGGCTGTCTGCTGCTCCTTGCCACTGGTGTACCCATTGTACAGATTATAGATCTTGTCAGCTATCTCTGAGAGGGAAGAAGTACAGAGCACATCACTGAGAGTGGGGGGAAAAGTGGTGACCTAAGTATAGCTCACAAAAAGCAAGACATAGCTGTACAGGAGCTCACTTCATGATCTTTGGAGACAGAAAACCTCCATTCCATCCTGAATATGTCACTGACTAGTGGGTTCAGCTTCCTTATCTGTAACTGAAAATAAAGGTGTCTACTCTGGTGGTCTACTGGGAGAAACTAGGCGAGAACAAAGACCTCAACACAGGGACAGGCAGAAGGTCAACACTCATTATCCTAGGCTTTCTTAAAGGTAATGTCACTGTGCTCAGGATGTAATAGAAGACTACAAAGAATTGCTGAGATGTAAATAAATCGTGTTGCTGCATTTCAATGTCTCCCCTTCCATCTCCCCTCTGAAATATTTCCAACATTTTTCTGAAGTCAGGCCTGATGCTTCCCTGTAAAAAAAAAACCTTGTGAGGAAATCCAGATGCTTCTGTTTGTCATTCAGGACCATTCCTGCTCCTTCAGTCACCCCTAATCACTGTGATTTAAATGGATCATCTGTAGATGGCACATCCCTTCAGCTCTGAAGGCTCTGATCACATTGGCATGTAGCCCTGTGTCATTATTAGTAACAGTTGACTCTAGGACAATCTAAGGCACTTCAGGTCAGAATGAGAAAAGCATTTACTTTGCATTGTCTCCTACTTTATTTTTTCTTATGTTTTGATCATTTGTTTTTATTTTAAATAATAATGATAATAAAATTACTCAGAAAACATCTCAGACCACCTTGCCTTTGAGGCTCAAGATCTCCATGGCACCTCTCATCTGTTAGTTCATGTAAGCAATGTGTGGCTCTCTATCCACAGTGAACAACTGAATGGTACAGACTTTTCTCCATTGCATTGCTTGGCCCACACCCGTTGGGACATACTTGTGCGAAGTAAGATTGTCCATTAGGACTCATGAGCTTCTACTGCAGTTTGCCAATCTAGATGCAGAAACTGTATCTATATTGCCTAAGTATATGGTGGATCTGATTGACTGCTGTATTATTTTTGATGTTCTTATCTAATGTTTACAACGTCATGGGTCAGGACTGGATAAAAGAAAAGCTTTAATCTTGCATGCTAACTCTGACTGCTAGGCACTAGTGGTAGCTCAACACTGAAGATTTAGAGGTTATCTACCATTGAATTAAATGGAACAATGTGCTGTGATCAGCTAATAATGTCTGTTGTGGGCACAAAAGAAGAAATGGTCTTCACTGTACTACTTATTTGTCTGTTCTAACATGTTCTTTTTGTTGTAGTGGTTTTGTTTTGAGACAGGGTTTTACCATGTAGCCCTGTCTGGCCTGGAACTTGCTATGCAGACCAGGCTGACCTCAAAATCACAGAGATTCACTTGCCTCTGCCTCCCAAGTACTGGTACGAAAAGCATGTGTCTCCATACCTGTTAAGTAGAAGATAGCAATGGGTCCCTAAGAAAGCTAGGATATGCATGGGCTCTGACCCTCACCATTCCTTGCCCATCAGTCAGAACATGGTTGAATTCTAAAAATGAAGAACCAATTTTGCTATTACCAAAGTTACTGCTAGTCAATCTCAATTTTTAACTCTATTATCATGATTAATTTATTATTCCATGTCCTTCCTGCTCACTTAGTTTCTTCACTTTCTGCCCCCACCCCAGTGTGTCTGTGTGTCTCTGTGTGCGTGCGTGCATGCGTCTGTGTGTGTGTGTGTGTGTGTGTGTGTGTGTGTGTGTGTGTGTGTAGTACCTAGCTACTGTTGGATGCAGAACTTAGAAAGGGGAACATGGGACTTACCTGGCAAGTGAGGAGATGGGTCACCTACCTTCTGCCTTGTTGTCGTCCACCAATGGACAAGCTGTCCTCAGGGTCACTGTGCTGAGCTCTGAGTGCCTCCCTCTCGTATCTACAGCATACAGAGTGAACCTGTAGCATAGCAAAAAAAGGAGAGTACCAGGCTGAGGCTTCCCAGAAGGCCCTGGGAGTTGAAAGGAGGAACATAAAATCATGCCAGTAAAGAATGCTCCATCAGGGATGCTTAAGCTGTCAGAGAAATGATTATTTTAAATGATAATTATAAAGAATTTATTGAGCACTGGATACCTGCTGGACACTTTGCACTTATTCTCATAATTTGCAATTAACCAAGCCTAAAAAGCAGAGATATATTTTGTACTGTCTTTCACCAATGAGGGCACTGAAATTTAGAGTGTGTATCCATCCTTGCTAATGAGGGTGTGGGAAGCAAGCTCACACTGCTCACAAGGCTCCCTTGCTGGTTGAATATGCTCATTTATATCTCCTTCCTTCCCTCCTTCCCTCCTTCCTTTCCTTCCCTTCCCTTTCCTTCCTTCCTTCCTTCCTTCCTTCCTTCCTTCCTTCCTTCTTTCCTTCCCTCCCTCCCTCCCTCCCTCCTTACTTCCTTCTTTCCTTCCATCCATCTTTGCTTCCTTCCTTCCTTCCCTCAACAATTTCTTAATGAGCACCAAGTACCAAAAATTATATTAGATGCTAAGGTTTTGAGCAAAGTGCTTGCCTGCATACAGCTAATAAAAAGGTAAACAACAAACAACATAGACAAATAGACAACAAAACAATCAAATAATATCAAATGTAATGGAATATACATCAGGATCATGAGGAGAAGGTGAATACAGGAATGTGGGATTGCTTGTGCTTTGAGATAGGTGTGTCCACCACTGCCTCTGTAAGCTAAGACTTGAATAATAAGAAAGAACCCCAGTATGGGAGGAACCTCTTGGGGAAGGGTATTACAAACTCAGTAAGTGCAAAGGAAGGACAAAGGAATCTCAGTAAATTCAAAGGCCCAGAGGAGAGAAGGACCAGATGGAGGAATAGACAGTTGTGGCCAGAACAAAGGGACATGAGAGAATGTCAGTGAGGACTTCATTAGGCAATCACAGGGAATCTGGGAATTACTCTAGCTACAAGGTATGTCCCTACCTTCCCACCATGCCACCGGAAGCTCCATATTGTCTTGGTAGGAGTCAACCTAGACTGTGGGCCTAGCTAGAGAGAACCAGTACAGTAAGAGAACAAAGTTTCTTCTAGGGCAGCTTCTGGGAACCTTCTAGGTTCTGTGGCCCTTCTTCTCTTCAGATCTCTGGGTACTGTAGTTTATACAAAGTCTATGGAGGGAATATAGAACACTTTCCAGAGATGGAAAGAATAGAGGCCAGGAACAGGAAGAAGAGAAGGGTTATGTGTCCAAGTGTCCTCACTTTGTCATGCCATGTTTCACTAATACCACTTAGAGGTACAGGCAGTATGTGAAGTGGGTAGAGGGCTTCCTAGGTACATAGAATAACCTGAGTCCTGCTTCCCTATTTGCTCAGCATCTCAATATAACTCATGTTATAAAATTGACTTAGTGTCATGATTATAAAATTTCAAAATGGTATGTCCTGACTGATTGTGCATATAGAACCTTTAATAAGTATGAATCCCTGGCACAAATTTATTTACATCTGCTAAGATCTTCGTATATGTCAATCACCAAGCTAAGCAGCTTATTTTACCAAGCACTTCTAAAATATGTGTGTAATTGCCATCTTTATGCTATACTGGAGATTCAGAAAAGGAAGCCACCTTGCCAAGAATCCTATAATGATTATTGGGATTGACAGTTAAAATCTAGGTTTGTTTGACTCCAAAGCCCACCTATGAAATCACTCTCCACCAGTGTCTTCCAGCCCCAGATACCAACTTTGAAAAGATCTAACTCCACTAGCTACACTTGCAGAACACAGATGTGCTGAGGCAATGTCACCTCTTACATTCTTCTAATCTTATGAGCCATACTGAAACAAAAACCATCACTATTTCCTGTTTTCAGAAGAGGAACTCTAAGGTAAAATAATAAGCAATCTAAACAAGTCACTGGTTATGAAAGTAAAAGAGGCAAGCATGTGGTCTGCTGTATCCTAACACTTCATGCTCTGAGTTGCCATTTTCAGTGCCACCATTCCCTGGCTTAAAAGGTCTGAGCTTCCAACTTTGATACTCATGACCTCAAGTCTTAGAGGTTCTTTATATAAAAGGGTCCGTTAATCAAGATTTCTTAATGCAAGGAAGGAGAGGGTAACAGAAAAAGGAGGCTGGTCTTGGAGATGGCCAGAGTTGGTGCTCTTTTGCTCTGTAACCTTGGACAAGTCATAAATTTATCTCTTTGAGTCTATTTTATCTCTCTGCACCAGGCATCAGTGATAGAGACTTGCCTGGTTCGGTGTGGAGGTTAAGTTAAGTACTCTCTGAAGGATCATTAGAAAGCCATGTAGAAAGGTTGGGACAGCATATAGAAGAAACTGGTTAGATATGCTGGCACATTGTTGTAATTCCTGTAATCTGGAGGTTGAGGCAGGAGAATTTTGAGTTCAAGGCTAGCCTGGACTACATTGTGAATTTGAGTCTAGCCTGTATTGATTACCAAGACCATATCTCAGAAAACAAAAACAAAAATGCCTTTTCTCTCAAAATAAAGAAATAAAAAGGAGAAAGTTTGGTACATGAGACTGGGAAATTGGCAAAATGAAGAGGTAAGAACTGTACTGATAACACCAGGTAAGCCTTCTCCATCTAGCCAGCTCATCTAGAAAGTGTCAGAGGCAGGATTCAAATCCCAGCCTGTAGGTCCTGCAAGTGTCCACTTCAACTTGGTTACAACCGTATTGCATCATTTAACAAAACACCAGTCACTCACTATTTGTGCAAATCAATGATCTCAAGAGAACTGCATCCCGTTTCTCATTTTCAACAGAATAGAGGCAATTTTACAGCACGTGGCTATGTCAAGAATTACCTGGAGTGAGGCACAAATGGCTTGCAGTGGCAGACTTTTATAAAGACGATTTATACAAAGCTTATTTGTACATGAATACATACTTTTAAAAAAGCCATTCCATCTGAATTTGAAGAGAAGGAGATATGTTTCAAATGAAGGACAAGTAGAATATTTGAGCGAGTGAGTGAAATAATGGGTGAGCCTCAAGGCAGAAAGATTTGGAAGATGTGTAAACTGTTTTCCAATTGGCCATCTGTGTTTTGGTCCTGCTTCTATAAGATATTTCTCCCACCGAAAAGCTTCTTCAAGCAGTGTAATAGCTGGTGCAGAAGCAGATTAACATTGGTTTTCCTTTTGGCAGTGCTGGTGATTGAATCCAGGCCTTTACATATGCTAGGCAAGCGCTCTACCACTGAACTGCATCTCCAGTCCTGTCTTAAGTTGTAAAACCCGAGTAGAAGCTTCGCATTTTCCAATTGCAGGCTGTGCATTCCTTGGGAAATCACTTCACCATCCCTGACTCTTAGCCCCTCAACCTGCAAAATAGGGTGACACAAGTTGAAGATCAAGACTGAATGAGCTATCATCATAATAGGCACAGTTCCATATTTGGTTCTGAAAATGTAGTTTCCATTTTTGTTACTATAGTAACTAAACACGTCAGTAGAAGTCCCAGAATGGAGGAGGCCAGGCCACCCTGCCTGAGTTATGTACGGTAGGGGTTGGGGGACTGGGATATGGAGGAGAAAGAGGAGAAAGATATCAACCTCACAAGCCTGGGTCAAAAGTCATAAGGCCATGAGCTTTCTGTCTATCTCAGCTGAAATTGTAGAACTGTTCCAGAGACACATCTGAAATCTGTTAGGGGTCCAGGGGCTGTGTAAGAGGGAGAAAGTGGGAGAGAGACAGAGAAAGAGAGAGAGAGGGAGAGAGGGAGGGAGGGAGGGAGAGAGAGAGAGAGAGAGAGAGAGAGAGAGAGAGAGAGAGAGAGAGAGAGAGAGAGAGAGAGAGAGAGAGAGAGAGAGAGAGAGAGAGAGAGAGAGAGAGAGAGAGAGAGAGAGAGAGAGAGAGAGAGAGAGAGAGAGAGAGAGAGAGAGAGAGAGAGAGAGAGAGAGAGAGAGAGAGAGAGAGAGAGAGAGAGAGAGAGCACACAGTCAGACTTTTATGATTCCTGGGGTATTAGGAAGATAGGAAGGTATCAGCTACTGTCTGTCTGGTTCTGTTATACTCCATGTGATGCAGGCTGGAGCTCAGTGATAATGTGAACTAGACACCTTTGAGCCTCATCCTGTGATTCTGAATCCTCATTTCATTGATGGTAAAAGCAAGGTAAGATGAGAAAATGACTTGGACAAGGACTCACTGCCACTAGGTTCACAGTAAAGACCTCAGTCCTCCTCTTAGGCTATTTCTCTGTACTGTGGTACCATGTGCAAGTAGCCGATTTAGGACCATGGGGACTTAGGGAAACTTTAATGGTATGAAAGGTGGCTCTAAGAGTGAAGTTGGCTACACATGTCACAGGAGCCTGAAGCTCTAGACCCAAACCATTGCTATTCCAACCTTTGACTATGATTCAGGAGAAAATAATCACCAATCAATGTGCTGAAAGCCAAAGTTCTAGCCCAGCATTTCTACAGCCTGTGGTGTGAGATCTTAAACATGTTAAAGTAATGTGGATTCAGTGTATGGAGAAGTTGAAATGAAAAAAAAAAAAAGCATTATGTGTCGAGGTGCTTGGGCTGGACTCAGTATTCAGATCCAAAAGATTCTTCAAGATTTCTTCATCTTTGTCAGGATAATGTCATCCTCAGGAGCCTTATCATCCCCAGATGAGCCTGCCATTCTCAGGACTAGTAACTTACCTTTGATGTGGGTTCCTCTTTGATGCTCATTTATTCATGCTAAATACCCTGTCACTAAATCCAAGATAAGCACTGTCTGAAGGTCCAACCTTATTTGCCGATCTTTGTTTCCTACTGTACCACAATTAAAGTATATCCAACAGCTAAGGGCCCCAGGATAAACCACACCTCGCTGTCTTTGTACACATGGCACCTTTTGGCTAAGTAACCCTTCTCTTTTGTCCTTAAAGCAGCCTTCACAGTTCTTCTCTTCCAGGAAGGCTGTTTCTTACCCCTGAAAAGTAATTTAGCCTATGACCTGTGATAGCCAGGTGAGGTCCTGTTCTCCTTTCTTTTGACCCATGAGCCTATATCTCCCAGACCTGACAGTGGATCTGCCATAAGTACTTATACTTACTATTACTAAGAACCAAACTTAGCAGATACTAACCATGGTGACAGACGGAACAAATGAGACAACTATCTCAACCTATTGGGTCATTGCCCTTTTCTAGAAATGCACTTTTCTATATATGAAGAAAACAAAAGTTGATTAGATTGATGTTTAAGAGAGGATAGGAAAAAGAATCGGATAATTTGGTTTTCAAGTCTGACTCCCCATCTACTGGATGTGTGAAGCTTTATATTAATTTACTCACCTTTAAAATGGGAGTCACCGTATTAAAAAACAAAACAAAACAAAACAAAAACCCTGGAGGGAAGATTTTGATATAAAAGCAGAAGCTACATGGAATGTGTCTGGCATGATCCTGGCATGTGCTAAGCTATCAATGAACAATAGCCCTTGGTATTAATATCAACTGCTATTATACTACTTCTGGTCAAGGCTCTGACTTCACCCACACCTGGGGTGAGTAGCCCTCCTGGAGATCAGAAGTATGTGGGTGGGTGAGAAAGGAGCCCTCGTAGGTCTCATTCAAGACCCCCAGACCTCCTCACAGCAGGGGTAAGAGAGTGAAACCAAGAAGTTAATTGGCGGTGAGAGCTTCTCACAGATCTGACAGGGGGTAAGAGCAGGGAGGGAGCCCCAGAGGCCCGTGTCAGACCCAGGTCCCCTAGAGTACAGGAGAATGTGTTTGAAGTCTCTAGGCCAACGCCTGCTCTTCCCCAGTCACCACATGATTTAGGCATTCTGGGGAGGCAAAAGTCTCCTTGCTGATTTGAAGGGAAACAGATGTTTCCAGGCCAGAGGCCCTAGTCTTATAAAATGCTCTTTTCCCCCCACAAGGTTTTGGCAGACAACCTCCCATTCGCTCACAGCCACCCCTCCACCTCCTCACCCCCACTGCCAATGCTTTACACTGCCTTCCCAGCACAATGGGGTCGTGGGGAAAACACAGAGTTCAATGCTGCTGTGAGTCCGAGCAGCTGGATTTTAAGCACGCTGAACTGCCCATCTTGGAGTCTCAATCTCCTTTGTATATAGTAGTGTACTGAGTCAAGATCACTTCTGAAGTCAGTGTCCTTTCTACACAGTAGGGTACTAAGTCAAGATCACCTTTGAGGTCAGTGCTCTTTCTATACAGTAGGGTACTGAGTCAAGATCACCTCTGAGGTTGGGTTAGACCTGGTATTCTAGGGACAGAGAATTTTCATTTCAGATAGAACTGTTGCCTCTTCCAGATTGTTCCTCATGAGTATCTGCAGGAAAGAGCATCGGTTTGCAAATTAGTCTGCCCTGGGTTTCAGTCTGGGCTACACCAGCTACTGGGCAAGCAGCAACCTAACCACTACACTTTAGTTTCTCTATCTAATTATGGGGATCAAAGTTCTATCTCGTGGAGTTAGGAAAGTTAAATTAGAATTCAAGCTCCTGACATTTATTTTAGATTACTTCTGAAAAAAAAATCTGTAGTATACCTTTTCTCTTTGACTATTCACAGTGCCCATGTAGTCTGCAGCACGTGTGCAGT
This sequence comes from Nannospalax galili, assembly GCF_000622305.1. Lineage (NCBI taxonomy): Eukaryota > Metazoa > Chordata > Mammalia > Rodentia > Spalacidae > Nannospalax > Nannospalax galili. The sequence continues at coordinate 6,818,110 of NW_008338996.1, read as the reverse complement.
AATGTTTGTAACTGGATGTGAATGGAAAGACTGTTAGAAGAGACTATTTGGGTCCTAAGACCCAAATCTTCTCTTTTTTGGTAAATTTTTATTGAATTTTTGTATATTTTATATAAAATATCTTAATCATCTTTATACCCCCTTCCTCAGTGGCATCCTCCCATAGACCCACCCCAATGGAAGTCATATATTTTGTCAATTATGTTAAAGCCTATTATGTCAAGTTAGTGTCTCCAGATGCCCCTCAGTGCAAGTTTATCCACTGGGGTGCAGTCAGCCTATCTAGAGTCCCTTGGTCACAAATGACCAAAGCGTAGAGAATAAGAGTCTGCAGAGTATGGGTCCTTGTACAGGGCTCCTATGTTAAACTCCACCCACCCAGGGCTCAGGGACCATTGTGGAAAAGGAGGCAGAAAGATTGTAAGAGCCAGGGAGGAGGTGCATGATCATATGGAAATAGAGTCTTACAAGGTCCTGGGACCTTGCTCATATGAACCTATAGCAATTGTGTCAATATGCACAAGACCCACGCAAACTCAAGGAGACAAAAATCCAGACAGAACTGTGGAAATTGACAGCAGGCCCCAATCTTAGTCAAAGAATTATTGGCAGTTGATAACATTGGGTGAGGAAGAGCTGATCTTCTTAAACCCAAGACCCAAATCTTTAACCCAGCTCTACTTCAGACATGAGAAGAGTCTCATTCCTCTGACTGCATTGAGATGGAGTATGTAGGGGTTAAAATAGGCTCTGGAACCCTACTACCTGTTCAAATGTTGCTTCTACAAACTGTGATATTCATGAGCTTAGGCAGGTGAAGTTGCCACTCTGCCCTTTCTTCAATGTGTGAATGTTGGTAAACATACTGGAGGAACCCTGTGCTTGAAACGGTGCCTGGTATATATGTGCTAATTAAGTATTGATATTTGGCATGTATGTATTTAAATTATTAATGGTTTCTGCAGTGGAATAAGTCCTGTCCTGTAACTGATGTTTCACCTTGAATGTGGACTCTCATGAGTGCTTTGATCTGAAGAACATAGAGGGAGAGACACCATGTGACTTCTGTGTCTGGTTGTGCAAATCAATGTAGCATTCATCTTGCTCACTGAAACACTCACTTGGAATCCTGAGTCTCCAATAAGAAATCTTAGTGCTCTGTTTGCCCCTATGGTGTGTGTGAGGAAGCCAAGTCACATGAACAGGCTGTGTGTTGGAATGTCAGCAGTCATAAGGTCTGGATTCATGAAGAATAAGGGAATGGAGATCATTTCAACCTGAAGACTTGAATCATGCCAGGCTGTAATCCCTGTATCCCAGGCGCCAGGCTTCATGGAGCAAGGGTCTGAATTTTTGAATCAACAAATCCAAATCTTTGCGCAGAACAAAATGGTTGTTCAGTGCTGCTAAGTTTGGGCTTCATTTGTGAAATCATCAACCTCCAAGCATAGAACAGGATCAGTAAACTACGGCCCAAGGGTCAAACCTGGCTTGCTGTTAACTTTTGTAAGTAAAGTTTTAATGGAAAACAGTCACTTTCTAAAAACTGTGTCTTCCGTGGCTGCTTTCACACTGGAGTGGCAGGTAGGAGTGATTGTGACAGAGACCGCAGACCCCCTAAAATATTTGCAGTCTGTGTCTCTGGAGGAAAAGTTCATAGACCACAATGGACAGTGTGAATAGTAACTATGAAAATAGCTTTGCTCCCAGGGTTAAAAATCTCTTGTCTAGCAAAGATAGGGTCAGTGTTTGGACAACTGGTCCAAGGTCATAGCTCTTCTGGTCTGATGCCACATCTGGCAGCTGAAGACTTAGACTTCAACTTGAGGACTGATTCTGAACCAGCAGTGTGGCTTTGGGGAGTCCCCCAATGTTCTATCCCATGTTTCTAAGCCCAAGACATGAGGAAATTATAATAGGTGGTCTAGAGTGACTACCAGAATTCAGTGTTCAAAGTTTCCCCAAGCTGGTACTGGCTGTTGGACAAAATAGCTCTGTTCTCCTCCAGTTTAGGAATATCAAAGTGAACTGACAGAATGTGTGGGCAAGGGCTGATACGGATTCTTACTTGGCCACATAAAGCACACTTACCCCTCACAACAGAACCCAACCTTCCCATCTTCTATGTCAGGCTGGTAGCCCAGGTGTTCAATGCAAGTATTTAATTCCAGTCTAGAATCCTAGTGAGGACTCTACCTAGGTTTCTACTTTCAAAACAACCCAGTCTGGGGAGTGCCTGGAGACCCAGGCAGGGACAAAGGTGAGGCAGTATATAGCTAGATTCTACAAATTTTTAAATATTTATTTTAAGTATGTGTGTGTATGTGTGTGTATATGTGTGTGTATGTGTGTTTATGTGTGTATGTGTGTGTATGTGTGTATGTGTGTGTGGTGAATATGTGTGTGTATCTGTGTGTGTATGTACGTGCATATATGTGTGTGTATGGGTGTGTATGTGTGTGTGTATGTGTGTGTATATGTGTGGGTATGTGTGTGTGTATCT